>NC_069500.1:1378470305-1378615305 GCF_027579735.1 Bombina bombina | reverse complement strand
AGCCTCACTATCTCCCCATCACCCCAAGTCAACTGTCTTGGAGTCATACTTGACTCCAATCTGCCCTTCATCCCCCACATCCAATTGCTCTCTTCCTCCTTCTGCAACCAACTACACAATATTTTCAAAATGTTCCTGTTTATGAGGATTGACACCACTAAGCAACTAATTGACTCCAGGTAATTTCCCGACTTGACTACTGGAATAACCTAATCACTGGCCTTCCTTTCTTCCCCATCTCCCCCCTTCAATCCATCCTAAATGCATCTGTTAGGCTAATCCACATTTCCTGTCGTTCTGTATCTGCTGCATCTCTCTGTGAGTCCCTTTACTGGCTCTCCATTCACGGCACAATTATTTTCAAAATTATTATCCTGACCTGCAAATCCCTTATCAACGCTGCTTCATGCTACCTGTCCTTACTAATCAACAAATATACTGCAGCCTGCCCAGGGCCGCCACTAGAAATTTTACTAAACCAGTGATCAGGGCCCCTCCAACTCATATTTTCACTAAAAAATATTAAACTTGCTACTACACTAACCAACCTTTTCCAAGCTGCCTGTACTAACTTGGAAAGCAAGGAAAAAAATGTAGGTATTCAAGGCACAGGTTAGCGTAAGAATAATATGCAGATGTATTTTCACAATTATTTGTTTAAATATTGAAGGTAATAAGCATAAAGGTTTAGTTTTCCCATTATTTATCTCTCTCTACTGACAACAAGTAGGGTCAGGTATAAAGCAGGCAAATAAAGATAATGTTCCAGAAAGGCTGTGTGGAAACCCTGTTAGATAATTACCTTAACAATCCACATAGCCTTGTTTGCACCGTCTCTTTTGTTGCCTGTTTTTTATATGTTGCTCTCAGCAGGGGCTTGATGATCTAAAGCTCTCCGCTCAGGTGAGATGATCTAAAATGATCCTCCAGCACTGCGAGATCCCAAGTGAATTTCTTAAAAGGTAGATATTGCTATTATTCTCCAAGGGGTGTTCCCTGCATTTCTGTGTGTGAAGCATAGACAAGCCCAGTGCAATATAGCACTGCATGACATGAGAGCTCTGCTGCATTTACACTTTGTGCTTTCTATTTTATATTACTTTATAATTCATATTAAGTTTTATTACATTTGAACTTTGTACTTTCCATTTTGTATTTTATATTGTGTACAGCAGTCTATTTAGGATTTTGTTTTTACAAATTCTGGTTATGCTTTCACAGTTTATTCACAGTTTATTTGTAACTTGCACAAATTAAGATCCTATTTTGTATATTTAGGTATATCTTTTACAAATTATGTTGCACTTTTTTTTTATAGCTTCAGTTTCGCAGACAGCTTCATTACTTTCTATGGGTCTGATAAGCAAAGATTCTCTAGTTTGGAGATAAATTATAGTGCAGACTTCCCAGGAGCTAAACTCACTGAATTCTATAAGAAAAAGGATGAAACCTGGAAGTCCCAGAGAGATGAGACATTCCTTCCTGTCAGGGTTTTTTCCCTGTTTTGTTTGCCATGTGCTGCTGGCAGCCATTTTACTCACCTCTCTTGCTGACTATGGTGCATTGTGGGGGATGCTGCTCATTTCCTGCACTTCCTTTTATGGCCAGACTGGTGTGCATCATCTGTGTGAGACAGGATGCAGTCTTAGAATTGTGATGTCATCACTTATTATTTAAAGGGCCTCTGTTCAGTATGCTTTGCTGTTGCGTTGTCTCAGACCTGCTTGTGAGAGTTCCTGTGTATTACCTGGCTGTCTGACGTCCCTCCTGGTTCCTGATCCCTGGCTTGTTCCTGACTCTGCTGTTTTCCTTGTTCCTGATTCCGGCTCGTCTGACTATTCGCTTTGGCTCCTGACTTGGCTCGTCTGACTACCAGCTCTGGTTTTGACTCCTGACTTGTTATTTGACTTGTGGACTTTTTATTATTTTTTTGTTATGAATAAATGTGTGATTATTTTTGCACTTCTCATCTCAGTCTGATTCCTGGCACCCTGACATTACGCAAAGGCCATGAATCCTGATGGTGCTAATAATCCACCTTTACCTGCCATCATTTCCAGGATAGATGAACAGGATCACCGCTTGGATCAATTTGCACTAGCCCTGCAAACCCTGCTCACTCGCACTGCACATTTGGACCAAAGTGTCCCACAAGTTATGGCTGCTCCTGTTTCCGCTGCTGCTCCTAGTCCTACCAGGAGCATGTCCGGTTCTACACCTCTACCTCAGCGATATGGAGGCAATCCTATTCAGTGCAGAGGGTTTTTGAACCAGGTGGGCATTTACTTTGAGATGTTACCTCAGGCGTTTCCCTCTGACAGAGCTAAGGTGGGATTTCTCATCTCGTTACTCTCTGACACAGCTCTTGCCTGGGCTAATCCCTTGTGGGAGACTAATAAACCTGTGATTTCAAATTACCCTGAATTTGTGGCTGCCTTTCGAAGGGTATTTGATGTTTCGGCTCGCTCCTCCTCTGCTGCTAAACTACTCATGTCCATTCAGCAAGGTACAAGACCTGTTGCTCAGTATGCTATTGAGTTCCGTATGCTTGCCGCAGAGGTTGGTTGGAACAATGAAGCCCTTGTTGCCGCCTTGTTTCATGAGCTCTCTGATACGATTAAAGACGAAGTTGCTGCCAGAGATTTACCAGAGGATCTCGAGGCATTGGTGTCTTTTTTTATCCTAATTGACATCAGACTCAGAGAGAGGCCCTCTTTCAGGGTGTGCTTGCGGAAGCCTCCTGTTCCGTTGTCTCCTACATGTTCGTTCCCACCCATGCCTCCCTCTCCTCCCATGCCTCCTGGTCCCGAGTCACCAGGTACTGCTGAGCCGATGCAGTTGGGATTCACGCGTCTCTCCGCGGCGGAGAGGGCCTTTAGGAGGATGGAGGGGTTCTGCCTCTATTGTGGGTTACAGGGCCACCTTTTGAAGTCTTGTCCTACACGGCCGGGAAACGCTCACACCTAAGGTCCTGTCGGGGCAGACCTTGGGTGGTTTATCCTCGTCCCCGGAACCGCTTAAGGAGAAACCTTTGGTCATGGTTGTCCTTTCCTGGGTGGACTCCTCCATAGTCACCCAGGCTCTTGTTGACTCCGGTGCTGCGGGCTATTTCATTGACAGTGCTCTTGTATCAAAGCACTCCATTCCTGTTTTGCCTCAGTCCGTTCCGCTTGCTATTGAGGCCATTGATGGCAGGCCCCTTCAGCCCGCACTCGGTACTCACGAAACTGCTCCGTTGTCCATGGCTGTTGGGGCTCTCCATTTTGAAACCCTCCAGTTCCAGGTGATAAACTCTCCGCATTTTCCGGTTGTTCTGGGTTATTCCTGGCTCCAAAAGCACAATCCCAGTCTCGAATGGTGCAGGTCCAAAATTTTGTCGTGGTCCCCGCAATGTATTTCCACTTGTCTTCGGAAACCAGTTAAAGTCTTGTGCACTTCTTCGGTATCTCAATTGCCAGAGGAGTTCCGAGAGTTCGTAGACGTTTTTGACAAGGTACGTGCCGGTAGGTTGCCTCCTTACCGGTCTTATAATTGTGCCATAGACCTGCAACCCGGAGCCATTCCTCCTCGGGGCCAAGTTTACCCTCTGTCTGTTGCAGAGAATTGTGCTATGGAGGAGTATGTTGCCGATGCTCTGTCACGGGGGATCATCCACAAATCCTGCTCTCCTGCAGGGGCTGGCTTCTTCTTTGTGAAGAAAAAGGGTGGCGAGTAAAGACCATGCATCGATTATAGGGGTCTTAATCGTCTTACCATTAAGAATGCTTACCCTATTCCGCTCATTACGGAACTCTTTGACCACCTCAAGGGAGCTACAGGGGGGTAGTTATCAAGCCGTCAACCTCAAATACGCTGGAATTCCGCAGCGTATTTGTGGCGAGGCTGATTCGCCTTAGTTATCAAAGGCTCGAGACCGGCAAAAGTAGAATTTTGTGACGTAAGCTTCGATCCGCCGGACTCAGTCCGACACAGATCGATTCTTACGTCACTCCAGATGTTCCGCACACAAGTGCGGCACATTCTCACTACTTTTGCTAGCTATCAAAAAACTAGCAGGTACGCTCGGCACTTTTACGGCCCAGCGTACCTGGTTTTCAATCCGCCACCCCTGGAGGCGGCGGATCCCATAGGAATCAATGGGAGTCTGACCATAGCGAAAGTACAAGTTCGCTGCTGACAGACATCCCATTGATTTCTATGGGAGCTGTCTACACCTAACACCCTAACATGTACCCCGAGTCTAAACACCACTAATCTGACCCCCCCTACACCGCCGCAACTAAATAAAGTTATTACCCCCTAAACCGCCGCTCCCAGAGCCCACCGCAAGCTACTCTATACATATTAACCCCTAAACCGCCGCTCCCGGAGCCCACCGCAACTATAATAAATGTATTAACCCCTAAACCGCCGCTCCCTGAACCCGCCGCAACCTATATTAAATGTATTAACCCCTAATCTGCCCCCCCTACACCGTCGCCACCTATAATAAATTTATTAACCCCTATCCTGCCCCCCACTACGCCGCCGCCACTGTAATAAAATTATTAACCCCTAAACCTAAGTCTAACCCTAACCCTAACGCCCCCTAACTTAAATATTAATTAAATACATCTAAATAAATTAACTCTTATTAACTAAATGAATCCTATTTAAAACTAAATACTTACCTTTAAAATAAACCCTAATATAGCTACAATATAAATAATAATTATATTCTAGCTATCTTAGGATTTCTTTTTATTTTACAGGTACCTTTCAATTTATTTTAACCATGTACAATAGCTATTAAATAGTTATTAACTATTTAATAGCTTACCTAGCTAAAATAAAGAGAAATGTACCTGTGAAATAAATCCTAACCTAAGTTACAATTACACCTAACACTACACTATACTTTAATAAATTATTCCTATTTAAAAATAAATACTTACCTGTAAAATAAACCCTAAGATAGCTACAATGTAATTAATACTTATATTATAGCTATCTTAGGATTTATATTTAGTTTACAGGTAACTTTGTATTTATTTTAGCTAGTTAGAATAGTTATTAAATAGTTATTAACTATTTAATAACTACCTAGCTAAAAGAAATACAAAATTACCTGTAAAATAAATCCTAACTTAAGTTACAATTAAACCTAATACTACACTATCATTAAATTAATTAAATAAACTACCTACAAATAACTACAATGAAATACAATTACATAAACTAACTAAAGTACAAAAAATAAAAAAAGCTAAGTTACAAAAAATAAAAAATTAAGTTACAAACATGTTAAAAATATTACAACAATTTTAAGCTACTTACACCTAATCTAAGCCCCCTAATAAAATAACAAACCCCCCCAAAATAAAAAAAATCCCTACCCTATTCTAAATTACATAAATTTCAAAGCTCTTTTACCTTATCAGCCCTTAAAAGGGCCATTTGTGGGGGCATGCCCCAAAAAGTTCAGCTCTTTTGCCTGTAAAAGAAAAATACAACCCCCCCCAACATTAAAACCCACCACCCACATACCCCTAATCTAACCCAAACCCCCCTTACAAAAACCTAACACTAATCCCCTGAAGATCATCCTACCTTGAGTCGTCTTCACTCAGCCGAGCCACCGATGGAACTGAAGAGGACATCCGGAGCGGAAGAAGTTAATCCTCCAAGCGGCGCTGAAGAAATCTTCCATCCGATGAAGTCATCATCCAGGCGGCGCTGAAGAAGTCTTTGATCCGGCCGATGTCATCTTCAAAGAGGCGCTGAAGAGGTCTTCTATCCGGGCGAAGTCATCTTCCAAGCCGGGTCTTGAATCTTCCTTCCGCCGACGCGGAACCACCTTCTTCACCGACGGACTACGACGAATGACGGCTCCTTTAAGGGACGTCATCCAAGATGGCGTCCCCTCAATTCCGATTGGCTGATAGGATTCTATCAGCCAATCGGAATTAAGGTAGGAAAAATCTGATTGGCTGATGGAATCAGCCAATCAGATTGAGCTCGCATTCTATTGGCTGTTCCGATCAGCCAATAGAATGCGAGCTCAATCTGATTGGCTGATTGAATCAGCCAATTGGATTGAACTTGAATCTGATTGGCTGATTCCATCAGCCAATCAGATTTTCCTACCTTAATTCCGATTGGCTGATAGAATCCTATCAGCCAATCGGAATTGAGGGGACGCCATCTTGGATGACGTCCCTTAAAGGAGCCGTCATTCGTCGTAGTCCGTCGGTGAAGAAGGTGGTTCCGCGTCGGTGGAAGGAAGATTCAAGACCCGGCTTGGAAGATGACTTCGCCCGGATAGAAGACCTCTTCAGCGCCTCTTTGAAGATGACATCGGCCGGATCGAAGACTTCTTCAGCGCCGCCTGGATGATGACTTCATCAGATGGAAGATTTCTTCAGCGCCGCTTGGAGGATTAACTTCTTCCGCTCCGGATGTCCTCTTCAGTTCCATCGGTGGCTCGGCTGAGTGAAGACGACTCAAGGTAGGATGATCTTCAGGGGATTAGTGTTAGGTTTTTGTAAGGGGGGTTTGGGTTAGATTAGGGGTATGTGGGTGGTGGGTTTTAATGTTGGGGGGGGGTTGTATTTTTCTTTTACAGGCAAAAGAGCTGAACTTTTTGGGGCATGCCCCCACAAATGGCCCTTTTAAGGGCTGGTAAGGTAAAAGAGCTTTGAAATTTATGTAATTTAGAATAGGGTAGGGATTTTTTTTATTTTGGGGGGCTTTGTTATTTTATTAGGGGGCTTAGATTAGGTGTAAGTAGCTTAAAATTGTTGTAATATTTTTAACATGTTTGTAAATTAATGTTTTATTTTTTGTAACTTAGCTTTTTTTATTTTTTGTACTTTAGTTAGTTTATGTAATTGTATTTCATTGTAGTTATTTGTAGGTAGTTTATTTAGTTAATTTAATGATAGTGTAGTATTAGGTTTAATTGTAACTTAGGTTAGGATTTATTTTACAGGTAATTTTGTATTTCTTTTAGCTAGGTAGTTATTAAATAGTTAATAACTATTTAATAACTATTCTAACTAGCTAAAATAAATACAAAGTTACCTGTAAAATAAATATAAATCCTAAGATAGCTACAATATAATTATTATTTATATTGTAGCTATATTAGGGTTTATTTTACAGGTAAGTATTTAGTTTTAAATAGGAATAATTTATTAAAGTATAGTGTAGTGTTAGGTGTAATTGTAACTTAGGTTAGTTTTTATTTTACAGGTTAATTTCAGTTTATTTTAGCTAGGTAAGCTATTAAATAGTTAATAACTATTTAATAGTTATTGTACATGGTTAAAATAAATTGAAAGGTACCTGTAAAATAAAAAGAAATCCTAAGATAGCTAGAATATAATTATTATTTATATTGTAGCTATATTAGGGTTTATTTTATAAGTAAGTATTTAGTTTTAAATAGGATTCATTTAGTTAATAAGAGTTAATTTATTTAGATGTATTTAATTAATATTTAAGTTAGGGGGGCGTTATGGTTAGGGTTAGACTTAGGTTTAGGGGTTAATCATTTTATTACAGTGGCGGCGGCGTAGTGGGGGGCAGGATAGGGGTTAATAAATTTATTATAGGTTGCGGCGGGTTCATGGAGCGGCGGTTTAGGGGTTAAACTATTTATTTAGTTGCGGAGAGGTGCGGGATCAGCAGGATAGGGGTTAATAATTTTATAATAGAGGGCGACGGTATAGGGGGGGCAGGATAGGGGTTACTAGGTATAATGTAGGTGGCAGCTGTGTCCGGGAGCGGCGGTTTAGGGGTTAATACATTTATAAGACTTGCGGCGGGGTCTAGGAGCGGCGGTTTAGGGGTTAATACATTTATAAGACTTGCGGCGGGGTCTAGGAGCGGCGGTTTAGGGGTTAATACATTTATAAGACTTGCGGCGGGGTCTAGGAGCGGCGGTTTAGGGGTTAGTAACTTTATTTAGTTGCGAGGGCCTCCGGGGGCGCCGGTATAGGGGGTAGAACAGTGTAGTTTAGTGTGAGTGCTTAGTGACAGGCTAGCAATAAAGCTGGGAAAAAGCCGAAGGGCAGCGAGATCGGATGAGTGATAACTGTCACAGTCCGCTGCTCATCGCCCCGCGGCTTTTTGACAGCTTTATTTGATAACTTAGGCGAACGTATTCAAGGTCCGTGGCGGCGAAGGTAGGCGAGCTTAGGCGGACGTATTGGGCCGGCGAAGCCAGAAAAGTAGACGGCTTGATAACTACCCCCCACAGTCTTTACTAAACTTGATTTGAGAGGAGCATACAATCTTGTTAGGATCAAGGAGGGCCACGAATGGAAAACAGCGTTTAACACCAGGAGCGGGCATTATGAGTATCTTGTAATGTCCTTTGGCCTATGTAATGCTCCTGCTGTTTTCCAGGAATTTATTAATGATGTCCTATGAGATATGTTGCAACAGTGTGTTGTGGTGTACTTAGACGACATCCTCATACACTCACCCACACTTGAGGCTCATCGTTCTGATGTTACATGGGTTCTTCAGAGACTATGTGAGAACGGCCTGTTTTGTAAACTCGAGAAATGTGAGTTCCATCAGACTCAAGTAACCTTCCTAGGTTATGTTATCTCCGTTGCAGGGTTCTCCATGGATCCTGACAAGTTATCTGCAGTTCTGCAGTGGCCTCGCCCAGTTGGTCTTCGGTCTATTCAACGTTTTTTGGGGTTCACCAATTACTATAGACAGTTTATTAAAACATGACTCGTAAAGAGAATGATCCACTCCATTGGTCACCTACTGCCATTAAGACCTTTGATAGTCTTAAGACTGCCTTTGCTGCCGCTCCAGTTCTGGCTCATCCTAACCCTGTCCTGCCTTTCATTCTTGAGGTTGATGCATCTGAGACTGGAGTAGGTGCCCTTTTGTCTCGACATCCTACGCCTGATGGTTCCTTGCATCCGTGTGGTTTCTTCTCTAAGAAATTGTCTCCAGCGGAGTGCAATTCTGAAATTGGCGACAGGGAATTACTGGCCATAATTTTGGCACTCAAGGAATGGAGGCATCTTCTCAAGGGTACTAGCGTGCCAGTGCTCATTCTTACTGACCACAAGAATTTAACTTATCTATCTGAAGCAAAACGTTTGTCGCCCCAACAGGCCAGATGGGTGCTATTTTTGTCTCGGTTTAATTATGTGGTCTCCTACCTGCCTGGTAGTAAGAATGTTAGGGCTGATGCCCTCTCTCGACAATTTTTGCCTCTGTCCAAGGAGGAGTCTCTACCTACTCCTGTTATACCTCCTGACCATATTTTAGCTACCATACATACTAATTTGACTTCTCCCTTGGGGGAGCAGATCCTGGCTGCACAAACCAATGCACTTCCTGAGAAACCTATTGGTAAGTGTTTTGTTCCTGAGAATCTTCGAACTAAACTTTTGCACACTTACCACTATCCTAAAGCCGCAGGTCACCCAGGCAAGAATCAAATGATTTGGTCTGTCACTCGACAATTCTGGTGGCCAGGTCTTCGTTCTGATGTTGCTGCGTATGTTGCCTCTTGCTCAGTTTGTGCACAGAATAAGACTCCTCGACGTCTTCCTGTGGGTCTTCTTCAACCTATTGCTAATGGTGAGCGTCCTTGGACACATCTTTCCATGGACTTCATTGTCGAGCTCCCTGTTTCCAATGGCAATACTGTTATCCTTATCGTGGTTGAACGTTTTTCTAAAATGTCACATTGCATTCCCTTGATGAAGTTGCCTAGTGATCAGGAGCTTGCTTCAATTTTTGCCCGGGAGGTCTTCCGTTTACATGGGTTACCCAAGGAGATAGTGTCGGACTGGAATAGCCAATTTGTCTCCAGATTTTGGTGTTCCTTTTGTGCTCAAATGGGGATCCAGCTTTCCTTCTCCTCAGCATATCACCCTCAATCCAATGGGGCTGCGGAACGGTCTAATCAAGCTCTGGAACAGTTCCTTCATTGCTATGTCTCAGATCACCACAATAATTGGTCTGAACTGTTACCTTGGGCAGAGTTTGCTCGTAATAGTGCTATTAATGCTTTCTCCAAGTTATCCCCGTTCATGGCGAATTAGGGGTTTCAACCATCCTTGTTGCCCGATTCATTCATGTCTCAGGGTATTCCGGCTTTGAAGGAGCATCTCCGGCAACTCCGTTCCATGTGGGTGCAGATTTAGGATTGCCTTCATCGTTCTATGCAGTGCCAAAAGTTCCAGGCTGATCGTAGGCATCTGCCCGCGCCTTCCTACCAGGTTGGTGAGAGAGTTTGGCTGTCCTCCCGCAACTTGAACCTTCGTGTGCCTTCCAATAAACTGGCTCCCCATTATGTTGGTCCTTTTTGAATACTCCGACGGGTCAATCCTGTGGCCTACGCTCTTGACCTTCCTCCTGCAATGCGCATCTCCAATGTTTTTCATGTCTCCCTCTTGAAACCATTGGTTAATAATCGGTTTACCACTGTGTTGCCTTGTCCCCATCCTATCTTTGTTGACAACCATGAGGAGGTCAGCAGCATTATTGACTCTCGTATGTCCAGGGGCCGTGTACAGTATTTGGTTCACTGGAGGGGCTACGGTCCGGAGGAGCGTTCTTGGGTTCCCTCCTCTGATGTTCATGCTCCCGCCCTCCTCCGTGCCTTCCATGCCCGTTTCCCCAATAAGCCTTTTGTCCTCCCGTGGGGGAGGGGTCATTGAGGGGAGGGTACTGTCAGGGTTTTTTCCCTGTTTTGTTTGCCATGTGCTGCTGGCAGCCATTTTACTCACCTCTCTTGCTGACTATGGTGCATTGTGGGGGATGCTGCTCATTTCCTGCACTTCCTTTTATGGCCAGACTGATGTGCATCATCTGTGTGAGACAGGATGCAGTCTCAGAATTGTGATGTCATCACTTATTATTTAAAGGGCCTCTGTTCAGTATGCTTTGCCTTTGCGTTGTCTCAGACCTGTTTGTGAGAGTTCCTGTGTATTACCTGGCTGTCTGACGTCCCTCCTGGTTCCTGATCCCTGGCTTGTTCCTGACTCTGCTGTTTTCCTTATTCCTGATTCCGGCTCGTCTGACTATTCGCTTTGGCTCCTGACTCGGCTCGTCTGACTACCAGCTCTGGTTTTTACTCCTTGCTTGTTATTTGACTTGTGGACATTTATTATGTTTTGTTATTAATAAAGGTGTGATTATTTTTGCACTTCTCGTCTCAGTCTGATTCCTGGCACCCTGACACTTCCATAGACAGTAATAAAGCTCTCTGGGATACAGAATTTCACAGTGGAGTAGAAGGTAACTGGAAAACACCTGGGGCTGATATAAATGATCCGTTTGCATCAATTACAAATTAAACCAAAATGTTTTCACAACAATTTGACTTGTGTTTGCCTATATTTTAGTATATATTACTTTTCTTACAGTTAAATAAATGTATTGTGAATTTTGAATAAACTTCACCTGCATACAGCTGGCTAAAAAATCATTGCTTACAGCATTTCACAAGACTTGTGAGATATATTCAGACATATCCTTGGAACTCCCTTGTTCAGCCCAGTAAACACCCCTGTCCCCCCCACTTCCTAAAGCTGTGATTTATTTTACAATAGAGAAAATACCAAGTGCAATGAAAGTTATAAAAGATACATAGATTTATACAAAGTATGATCGTAATTTGTTAAAGTAACACAGGAACTTTCAAAACATAATCAGAATTTGCAAATGTATTAAAATATAAAAGGGTCAATCCATATCAAGTGGTTAAACATAGGATGTTTGGGGGCGGAGCTGACCGGGGAAGGGATAGGTAGCATGGAGTAAGAGCTCCTGCTAAACTTTTCAGATTTTAAGGCTTTTCATATAAAAGAAATGTACTATGTTAAGATTATACCTAACTTAACAGAAGAAACCGGTCTATGGCATGCTCTGCTGAGTTTTAAAGCTCCAATTAAGATTACAGCCATTACTTTTGTGACTTTCTGAAGTCACGAGGCGACTGAGCATATAAACCTTCATATCCGCAAAGCTTATGCTGAGATTCATGGAACCTGAACACTAACTCCCTATATCGCACTTAGGAAGGCAAGCACAGTGAGTGGAGACCTAGTTACTGGATCCCTAAGATACTGATCTGTTCCTATCTAGATCCAGTGGTTACTGTACATTATGGAACCTATTGCATTGCTGCGAGAGATAGGCTCCCTGTTACAGCAGTATTGAGAGGCCTTCACATCGTCGCTCACAACAGTTGACTATCTACCCGTTACTACCCTCCCTTCCAAGATTGCCAGTGACGGCGATATAGGTGAGCCCCATGTGAGCGGTGGTTTGGGACCCCAGCGGCTGCCATCTTTTTTCCTACCGGACCTTCAGCCACGGAGATTTCCCAGCTCTTCCCTGATGGAGTCCTACTGCCTGGCAGCTACCATTTTACCGGGCGAGGTTGTGGCTGGTCCGGAACCTGTTGCCTCTAACAACATGAATAGGAGCCTTAGACCGGAGAAGTTTGTTAATCCTGTGTGGCAGCACGAAGTGGAAGCGGACTGTACAATGGATGGGATCTTCTTGAAGCACCATGGTTGTGGACAGATCAGTGTTAAGCATGGAGATTCAGAACTGCAACGATCGTCTATGGCCTGTTTGCTTGTGTGTGAACACTATTGCTATGTGGAGAATTGTGGAGAGTTCTCATGCCTCGTCTATGACTTTTGGCTGACCTATTGCCATTCAACCGTTATAACCTATAGATCTGGAGTCGGTTAAGTACTGGTGATATGAGTTTGACAATTGTATGACTGCAGCTAAATATAAGCTATCTATCTTGTTTTTTATGTTTACTGTGTTGTATAGTCACTACTTGTTTGAAATGTTTTTGCAGTTTTCTTTGTGTGGATAGAGAAATTAGCTTTTTTTTTAATTTTTAGTACAGGATCCTTCTGTTTATACGAATACTATACTACTTTATTTGTTAGTGACCTGGAGTATAGATATAATCCATCTATGCAGGCTCTCACTATTGAATTATTGTTGAACATACTCTTATATCCCCAATATTGCTAGTTCTAATTGGCACATGCTATACATAGTTTCCCTGTATTAATGTTACACTCTGCCTTTTACATTATTATTGTTCCATGCAGGTATCTTGGAGAGCAAACTTTATGCAGAATTTTTATTTTTATCTTGGTTACTATAAAAGCCATATTATAGAGAGAATAGATTATGGATTGAATTAACGGAGCCAGCACCCACTTGAAAAGCAATAACTGTTCCCTTGGCTAATTAGATAGTAGCAGACAAACATAAGAACACTTAGCTTGGCACAAAATTGATATAAAGAAGATATCACTTTCCTTTAGCTCTCTGACTCACATTTGGATATTACATTTCTGTGCATTCAGTTAATCCTAATCCGCTTTGCTTTCAGGGTTGGAAAGGTTCTGGGTAGCTACTAGGTGTTCCCCAGTTCATAGATCTTCAAAGCCAAAACATTCTCTGATAACTAATCTGCCATTAACGCATAGCAATACCAGATATAGTCTGCTTTGGGATAATCTAAGAAAACTGTTGATAACTACTATAAATATACAAAAGACTACTTGTGCAAAATAGATATTCCTATTCTTTTTATTTATATATATATATAGATTAAGGAAGCCACACACTTTATTTCTCGAAACGCTGCTGAATTATAGACAGTGGGAGGGTTGCCTGCGGCCGAGGCAGCTCTCTGTATTTTATTTTATCTCCTAGCATATCTAATGCAGAATATTGCTTCCTGCAAGCAGACTTTCCAACTCCTATTACCACATGCACCCAATATAGTAACTCACACAGAACATGCATCCATAGAGTCCAGGTTAACATCTAACATTTTTGCTGCTTCAATCTCCACACAGGGAAAAAAGAAAAAAAAAAAAAAAAAAGGAAAATGAAGAGTATATAAATAAAATACTTCCCCTTCCACTCACTTACACAGAGACTTTTAGCTACCACCTCCCCCCCCCCCCCCACACACACACATAATGAACCTCCTTGATAAGAAGGGCAAAATACGCTGCTTTTCTTGCCTATGCCGCAACCTTTAACTTCTATACCCAATAATTCATAATTTGCATATTCCATCATAACACCCAAAATACATAACTATAAGATAGCAGATTCCCTAAGCAGGTCTAGCTTTTTTATATACTTTTGTTCAATATTAATAGTTTTGTTCTCCCACAGATTTAATGCTGGAACAGTTGATTGAGGTACATAAGAGACCTCTTAAGCTTGAGGAGGACAATTCTATATATGTGAGGTTCAATTTTAGCATGTTTAGCAAAACTGTGATGTAGCAGATATGATTATATATTTAATCTTTTTTTTTTTTTTTTGGACAAAATGTCTATTGTGTTCTTTTTTCTGTATTTCTGTATGACGCTTGAAATTTCATCTGTCTGTTATATTGCTTCTTTAACCTCAATAAAAATTAAAAAAAAAAAAAAAATACATAGGATGCTTGACCATTTTTAATTTTTTTAATTTTTACTTGATTTAACCGTGGCAGCCATTTTTGTGTCATGGTGCACGACAAATTTTTTATATACAGATGTTTACGAAAACCTCAATATCTCAGCTCAGGATTGTCCTAGCTCCTTGGAACAAAAATTGATCTCTGGATCACATTACGAGGTACATGGTCATATAAAAACATTTTGCACATTCTTGATCCTTAAACTTAAAACTTAAAGGGACAAAAGACCCCAACATTTTCTTTCATGATTTTGGATAGAACATACAATTTTGAACATCTTTCGAACTATTATTAAATTTGCTTCATTCTCTTGTTATTCTAGTTGAACACATCTAGTCAGCCAATCAAAAGACAAATGTGTGCAGGCACCAATCAGTAACTAGCTCCTACTAGTGTAGGATATGTGCATATTCATTTTCAACAAGGGATACCAAGAGAACTTTCCTATCCCTTTAAGTCCCAATGTAATGATGAAAATCCACTGAAAGTTCCACTTTAAGGGTTAATTTATAGAGGGTACCTAGGCAAGTATAGTGTGCATGCAGAACATTTCAGGTTTGAGGCTTATCTTATTTTTTTGGAGGGGATAAGAAACGGCCATTTTTTAACATTTAACGTCACTTTAAGGTTAATTATCTCTAAGTCCTTAGAAAAAAAGAGTGTGCAGTCGCACAACAGGAGGCACCAAAAAAGAAAGGGCTGGTAAAAACAAAAAACTTTATTGTATCCAGTTTAAAAGCATCGGTACATGCTTTGATTTTTCAAGTTGGGTCACAAAGAAATGACTAATTTTATTGTAAATGAAGGCTATGCTTAACGGCAATAGTAAATAAACATTATTCAATGAAATAACTCATGTCCCATTCACTGTTTAATCCTATGGGAGTAATAGTCCTCAACCTATATATCCAATAGTGTTCTTGCTTTAATAGCAATTTATATTTGTCACCAGCTCTAATTGGAGGCATCACTCTATCAAAGACCCGATAGATAGAGCTACAGCATTTGCAGGACCTGCAGCTGCTAGGATAGTGTGTGAGGTATCTCTAATTCCTCTCTAAGGGGTCGATTTATCAAGCTGCAGTGGACAGGGGCGCACATATACACCCCTATCTGCCGCAACTCGCCTCTGGCTGGCTGAATTCATGAGCGCTATTTTTCGCTTGTGTGCAATCCTGTCCCCTGTTCGCGCAAACAGCCAATCACGTGAGGTCAGGAGCTGTCAATCTCCCTGGTCGGAAGAGACCGGAGAGATTGAAATTCGCCACCTTAGAGGTGGTAAAAGGTTAGGAAAGCAACGGTCTCATGACCGCTGCTTCTTATATACGGACTGCAGGTTCTCTTGTGAGAACCTGCAGTCGTAGGGGGTCGAGAGGCTTGCTTAGCCTTTGATAAATTAACCCCTCTATAAGTCCTCTAAAGGTAGCATTCTGCTGTAAACATGTTGAGATTGCACTGGTTACAGAGCTAGGGCTAGTAGAAATCTGGGGAAAAGCCTACAATATTCATTCATTTTAAGAAATGACAAGATGTAATATAAGTGTAACAAATAATACAAATAAACAGTATTTTACACTAATTATGCTTATGAGCCCTTAGCAGTCAAGTAGATAAAAACATGAAAAAACATTTATGCAACATTTTTAATAAAGTGTTATACTGTGTATGTGCTGTAAATATTTCACATTCCAATGTTCTTTATTTCTAAATAGATATTCCTATATACTGTAAATCTGTATTTATCTATACCTATATAATATATTTTTATATATACTGTATATGTATTTATAAAGTTCAGCACTGGTGTACTCTATCAGCTATGATTACGGTATCTAACCGAAACATGTCAGCTTGATTACATAGTGCTCAGTGTTTTTGATGTGACTGGACCCCTCCTGGGTTTTTACCTTATGGAACCTAATAAAATTTAACTTTTTATGTTTTATCTGACCCGGGATCAAGCTTCGTTTTTTGACTTTGCATATCAGCCAGGATCCTGGATCAGAGGGCTCGGCAACCCTTCTCTCTTTGGAACGTAGGAGGAGACTTTACCCTACAGCAACGGCATCTTACAGGTGGATCATACAGCACAAGACTCCGCAACGGAGATTGGCCGCATCTCTACACGTGCACGGAAGGAAGTCCCCACGTCATAGACGTGTGTGGAGACAAACGCTGCACGCTGGAAGCAGCGACTGAGGAGGACAGCTTGCAGACAGGAGGAATATTATAGAGCCGGATGAGCCACGTTTAACCGTGAGTTGTAAACAGCCACAGGCTGCTGGAGGCACGGTCCTCACACTCTTATGCAATTTTCGTGTATAGCTCATTGCCGGCTGTTATACCCTGTCTCAAGTTTTTGAAATAACTTGTTTAACCCTCTATAACACACTTTGACTTTAAGGAGCACATTTTCCTAAGGGGACTTTGTACTGACACTTCAGAGAGAAGGGATTTAAGTCTATTTCAAAGGCTATTTGCTTATGGTATACTGTATAATACCCCCCCATTTTTTCTGTGTTATACACTTAATGCTTTCTGGCAGCATTTTTATATAGCATACTGTTCAGAGCTTGTCTAAACCATGGAGGGGTCCGCCATTAACTTTTATTCCCTATTGCCAGCAGCTGAAAGGGGTTATGGGGATCATGATTTAGATACAGTCTTTTCAACAGACATTACCACATACTCTCTAAGTTAACTGTTTGACAAAATGGAGCAACTGCTTATAAAAGAACACAAGCTCCAGTTTGATGTATGGACCTTTGAAAAATACGTGAAACTAATAATAATACCAAGGGGTTTAAGAATTAACAAATTCCCCACGTTTGAAACACAGGATCTTGATTTTGTGGGAACCTGGAACTCCATACTTACAGACTGTTCTATAAGATTGATGAATTTGCTTATATTGTATAAAAACAAAATGCTTGATAACATAAGAAGGGAAATAGATGAGTTACAACAAGAATTGAATAGTAGAAAACTATCCCAAATTTGATTGCATTTTGCAAACAGCCCTTATTGAATCTAAAAATGTTATTTTGAATCGCAAGCACACAAAATACCTTAGAGATCAATTGGATTATGACACACATACTGTATACCTATGGAATCACACCAATAGAAGGCAAGGTGGGAGATCAAGCAATAGGACGGGCAGATCACGTAGGAGAAATAGAGGTAGAGGAAGAGTAGCTAATCATGTCTCCAGTAATACACACACAAGCCCAGGCAGAGTTTCAGACAGCGAATTCGAGTCAGGAGAAGAAACAGGAGCCTCAGGGGGGGAAGAACCAGAGGTTATTCCCAAGGGGATTTTAAAAAACACCCATAAACAGGTTACTTTACTAAATCCTGCCCAAAATACTGAACCAATGAAATCAAGCAAGCAGAACTCACATAAAAACCATCTCCCTTTGACTAACACACATAAGGGTAATTCTGTATCCAAATATGTCAGCAGTAGTAGCCAGCAGACCATGAGCAACACTACTAATACAGGGGAGGACCGCAGAGTTTTCAAGCAGGTTTTTCACAAGGTTCAGGACAAAACAGGGATAGGACAGAACAAGCAAGACAGATACCCCCTGAGAGGCAACAGAGCGACCAAGTATCAATGACTGAGTATAATGTTATCAATTTTTCCACTACTACCCTGACACAAACACAACTCAAAGTACTCAGTTATGGTCTGAGTTTTGCCCCCACAAGTACATTTGACCTTTTCAGGACCATGTTGGACGTAAACAGACTTATTAGAAATCTCACCCTGAGAAAACATTTTAAGGGGGTCAATGAAACCAGGGCTGAAGACCCTGAGAGGTTAGACTGTGTCCAACATGGCCCTGAGAATACCAAACATTTAGATTTTTCAGAAGCTTGTGATGTAATCACACTACAGAGTTTGGATGACAATGGGAATACATCTGACACTGCACATACTATCAAAAGTTTCAATGGTTTTAAAAAACAGTCTGTTTTTTACCCCAGACAGACACAGGGTCCCATCCTTGAAACATTCTATAGGAGAATAGAACAGGATCTCACACAGTTATCCTACACGACTACTAACAACAGAAATAACTCAAATTTGTCAAGGAATGAAAAGCAAGCTCTGTTAGAGCTCCAAGGAAACAAAAATCTAATAATTTGTTCTGCGGATAAGGGAGGTTCATTGGTAGTTCAAGATAGGAGTGCGTATATCAGTGAGGCCCAAAGCCAATTGCATGACACAAACAATTACATGAGATTAACTAGGGATCCTACCACCTCTTTTCAAAGGGAATTGAGAGCACTTTTGGATGATGGTTTGGAAGATGGGCATTTTGATCAAGCCACCTGTGAATTCTTATATGTAGAACATCCAGTGGTGCCCATCTTCCACCATCTTCCAAAGGTGCATAAAAGTTTGACAGATGTTAAGGGACGTCCCATTATGAGTGGCATTGGGTCGCTCCTTGAGCATCTGTCTCAGTGGCTGGATACCATACTCTATCCCTACAAAGCCATCTTAAAGACACCAGGGATCTACTAAATCTCATGGTGGATTTGAGATGGAATGTAGAATACAGATGGTTGACAGTTGATGTCACGGCCCTCTACTCCTCAATTCCTCATGAGGAGGGTCTAAAGGCTATAGCCTTTTTTCTACAGACTTTTTCTCTATTTGACAGTGGCTTTGTGAGATACATCTTAAGGGTGACCCGCTTTTTACTCACTCATAACTACTTTCGCTTTGACGATACCTTTTACCTCCAGAGATGTGGGACAGCTATGGGGGCCAAATTCGCACCCTCATACGCCAACCTTTTTATGGGTTGGTGGGAGCTGTCCCACATCTATGGAGATGAAAATGGTCATAGAGTATATATTGCCTTTTATAGGCGATATATAGATGATCTACTCTTTATCTGGCAGGGTTCAGACAAGGATATGTCTGATTTTTTGAACAAGCTTAATAACAACACAGTAGGTCTTAGGTTTACACATGAGACACATGCCAGAGTCATCAATTTTCTAGACCTTACCCTGACTGCTACAGAAGGCGGCCAAATTCAGAGTAGCACTTACAGAAAGCCTATCACCAAAAATACTTTACTACACGCAAAAAGTTGCCACCCCAAACAAGTACCCTTGGCAGTGGCCAAGGGTGAACTTATAAGAGCTAAGAGAAATTGTACGGATGAAGGGACTTTTCAAGAACAAAGTCAGGTACTTGAAAAGAGACCTCTGCAAAGGGGTTACCCCAAGTACGTGATAAAGCAAGCTAAGTCTCAGGTAGATAGACTTGACAGAGAGTCTTTACTTCGGGGATCCACTAAGTCAGATATCTCCACTAAAGACAAAGTCACTTTTGTCACAGATTATAGTACAGAGTACAAGAGTATCTGCGACATAGTAAACAAGCATTTTCGTCTTCTCACAGCAGATGACAGACTCGTAAGCAGTGTGGAGTTGGGCCTGAGGTGTTCCTATCGCAAGAGTAAAACCATAGGTAACTATTTATCTCCCTCGGAAATTACCGTGACTTACTGTCGCAGAACCAAGTTCTTGGCTTAGACATAGGGGGATGTACAGGTGTGGAAAGACCAGATGCAAACCGTGTGATCTGGTCGTTACCTGTGATTAATTTTATTCAGAAGTCACAGGGGAAGTGTTCAAAATCACCTCTCAACTGTACATCCTCCTACGTCATCTATCTCCTTGCGTGCACTGAATGCCGACTACAGTATGTGGGTCTCACTACAACTGAGGTGAATGCCAGAATAAGAAATCACATGTCTACGATAGTGGTGTGGAAGCAACCACACCACTAGTTAAGCATTTCAGATATATACACAACAAAAGCAGTGCCACCCTGAGGTGGCAAGCAATTGAGTGGGTAAAAACTCCTTTACGTGGTGGTAACGTGGTGGTAACAGAGAGACCAAATTCTAGGCAAGCGAGAAATGTTCTGGATATTCAGGCTCCAGACCAGATTACCAAGAGGTCTAAACTCTGAATATGACCTCATAAATTATTGGCAATAAAACAACCCCCCACTTTTCCCCCAGTTGCTCAATCACACATACACAATAATATTGTCATTTATGACACATTGATAGAAATTTTGTCACTTATGACAATTTGACATGGGCCACTACATATGTAAGAACTCAATAGCAGTGCAAATACATACACAGGTAGTTACCTGTGTGACGCATAAAATATCCTCTTTACAATACCGTATAAAGTAGGATAGGATTAAAAAGTTACATTAGCTCCACACACTATCTTAGTTAATACCCCATTATAAGGGAAATAGAGATATTATTCCCAGGGTAGTGTCTGCTCACAAACTGATGTTCTGTATTGCCCGTTACAATGTATCATTAAAGACTGTATCCATCCTTCCAATACTATAGAAGTTTATCCCCTTTTCTTTTGACCTCCAATTAGAAGGTTTAAATATTTCAACATTTATGTAACATAGACACAATGTCCTTATAATAAACAGTAAATCTACACAGGACATAGTGCCCTCACCTAAATCTCATAACACATATAAAATGAACATATCACATAAGTGAGATATAAACTTTTCATAGAATTGATAGGCAGAGAGTACGTTTAGGACACGAGACCACGTGACACACAAAGCTATTACTGTATGACCTATTATAGGTCAGTATACTATCTAACATTTTTTTTCCCTAATATTACATTATAGGTATATACCATAAGCTTTTTACTCTTTAGCATCCTCTCCCGTTCACACAGTATGATTAGGCAGGGCTGAAATTTTCTCCTGTCAAACAATAAGTAATTAACACTTACAGATATGAGAAAAGGCACACTCTACATTTAACCCCTTTCTTTTCTGTACCCTAATATAGTTAAGCAGTGTATTTACAGGTATATAATTATTGATAAAAGCAAAAATGTTTGCACTCTTATCTTTATTTTTAGCACACATACGAGTGTATATACCAAGGTCAGGCAAGGAATAGGTTAATGTTTTTGCACTGAACAGGTGTAATTGTTTTTAACCAATGACATGCATTGTTGTCTTTTAAAAGTTCAGCACTGGTGTACTCTATCAGCTATGATTACGGTATCTAACCGAAACATGTCAGCTTGAGTACACAGTGCTCAGTGTTTTTGATGTGACTGGTAGACATGTGCAATTCGGTTTGGTTCGATTCGGAAGATCGGAAAATTCGGCAAATTTGGAGATTCGGATCGAACCGAATTTCCGAATTAAAATACTGCCGAATTTACCGAATAAATAAATTACATGAGATTAACTAGGGATCCTACCACCTCTTTTCAAAGGGAATTGAGAGCACTTTTGGATGATGGTTTGGAAGATGGGCATTTTGATCAAGCCACCTGTGAATTCTTATATGTAGAACATCCAGTGGTGCCCATCTTCCACCATCTTCCAAAGGTGCATAAAAGTTTGACAGATGTTAAGGGACGTCCCATTATGAGTGGCATTGGGTCGCTCCTTGAGCATCTGTCTCAGTGGCTGGATACCATACTCTATCCCTACAAAGCCATCTTAAAGACACCAGGGATCTACTAAATCTCATGGTGGATTTGAGATGGAATGTAGAATACAGATGGTTGACAGTTGATGTCACGGCCCTCTACTCCTCAATTCCTCATGAGGAGGGTCTAAAGGCTATAGCCTTTTTTCTACAGACTTTTTCTCTATTTGACAGTGGCTTTGTGAGATACATCTTAAGGGTGACCCGCTTTTTACTCACTCATAACTACTTTCGCTTTGACGATACCTTTTACCTCCAGAGATGTGGGACAGCTATGGGGGCCAAATTCGCGCCCTCATACGCCAACCTTTTTATGGGTTGGTGGGAGCTGTCCCACATCTATGGAGATGAAAATGGTCATAGAGTATATATTGCCTTTTATAGGCGATATATAGATGATCTACTCTTTATCTGGCAGGGTTCAGACAAGGATATGTCTGATTTTTTGAACAAGCTTAATAACAACACAGTAGGTCTTAGGTTTACACATGAGACACATGCCAGAGTCATCAATTTTCTAGACCTTACCCTGACTGCTACAGAAGGCGGCCAAATTCAGAGTAGCACTTACAGAAAGCCTATCACCAAAAATACTTTACTACACGCAAAAAGTTGCCACCCCAAACAAGTACCCTTGGCAGTGGCCAAGGGTGAACTTATAAGAGCTAAGAGAAATTGTATGGATGAAGGGACTTTTCAAGAACAAAGTCAGGTACTTGAAAAGAGACCTCTGCAAAGGGGTTACCCCAAGTACGTGATAAAGCAAGCTAAGTCTCAGGTAGATAGACTTGACAGAGAGTCTTTACTTCGGGGATCCACTAAGTCAGATATCTCCACTAAAGACAAAGTCACTTTTGTCACAGATTATAGTACAGAGTACAAGAGTATCTGCGACATAGTAAACAAGCATTTTCGTCTTCTCACAGCAGATGACAGACTCGTAAGCAGTGTGGAGTTGGGCCTGAGGTGTTCCTATCGCAAGAGTAAAACCATAGGTAACTATTTATCTCCCTCGGAAATTACCGTGACTTACTGTCGCAGAACCAAGTTCTTGGCTTAGACATAGGGGGATGTACAGGTGTGGAAAGACCAGATGCAAACCGTGTGATCTGGTCGTTACCTGTGATTAATTTTATTCAGAAGTCACAGGGGAAGTGTTCAAAATCACCTCTCAACTGTACATCCTCCTACGTCATCTATCTCCTCGCGTGCACTGAATGCCGACTACAGTATGTGGGTCTCACTACAACTGAGGTGAATGCCAGAATAAGAAATCACATGTCTACGATAGTGGTGTGGAAGCAACCACACCACTAGTTAAGCATTTCAGATATATACACAACAAAAGCAGTGCCACCCTGAGGTGGCAAGCAATTGAGTGGGTAAAAACTCCTTTACGTGGTGGTAACGTGGTGGTAACAGAGAGACCAAATTCTAGGCAAGCGAGAAATGTTCTGGATATTCAGGCTCCAGACCAGAGTACCAAGAGGTCTAAACTCTGAATATGACCTCATAAATTATTGGCAATAAAACAACCCCCCACTTTTCCCCCAGTTGCTCAATCACACATACACAATAATATTGTCATTTATGACACATTGATAGAAATTTTGTCACTTATGACAATTTGACATGGGCCACTACATATGTAAGAACTCAATAGCAGTGCAAATACATACACAGGTAGTTACCTGTGTGACGCATAAAATATCCTCTTTACAATACCGTATAAAGTAGGATAGGATTAAAAAGTTACATTAGCTCCACACACTATCTTAGTTAATACCCCATTATAAGGGAAATAGAGATATTATTCCCAGGGTAGTGTCTGCTCACAAACTGATGTTCTGTATTGCCCGTTACAATGTATCATTAAAGACTGTATCCATCCTTCCAATACTATAGAAGTTTATCCCCTTTTCTTTTGACCTCCAATTAGAAGGTTTAAATATTTCAACATTTATGTAACATAGACACAATGTCCTTATAATAAACAGTAAATCTACACAGGACATAGTGCCCTCACCTAAATCTCATAACACATATAAAATGAACATATCACATAAGTGAGATATAAACTTTTCATAGAATTGATAGGCAGAGAGTACGTTTAGGACACGAGACCACGTGACACACAAAGCTATTACTGTATGACCTATTATAGGTCAGTATACTATCTAACATTTTTTTTCCCTAATATTACATTATAGGTATATACCATAAGCTTTTTACTCTTTAGCATCCTCTCCCGTTCACACAGTATGATTAGGCAGGGCTGAAATTTTCTCCTGTCAAACAATAAGTAATTAACACTTACAGATATGAGAAAAGGCACACTCTACATTTAACCCCTTTCTTTTCTGTACCCTAATATAGTTAAGCAGTGTATTTACAGGTATATAATTATTGATAAAAGCAAAAATGTTTGCACTCTTATCTTTATTTTTAGCACACATACGAGTGTATATACCAAGGTCAGGCAAGGAATAGGTTAATGTTTTTGCACTGAACAGGTGTAATTGTTTTTAACCAATGACATGCATTGTTGTCTTTTAAAAGTTCAGCACTGGTGTACTCTATCAGCTATGATTACGGTATCTAACCGAAACATGTCAGCTTGAGTACACAGTGCTCAGTGTTTTTGATGTGACTGGTAGATATGTGCAATTCGGTTTGGTTCGATTCGGAAGATCGGAAAATTCGGCAAATTTGGAGATTCGGATCGAACCGAATTTCCGAATTAAAATACTGCCGAATTTACAGAATAAATCCGAATTAGTTCGGATTTATTCGGTAAATTCGGATGGACATGGATTACACTGGTATTGTACAGTATATTAGGTTATATCACTCTGCTATGGGTTACACCTAATATACAGTACATAATACTAGTCTAATACACAGCACACATACCGAAATTCCGAATTTTCGAACCGAACCGAATCGAACCAAATCCAGCCGAATTTTTTAGAATCCGAATGAATCCGAAACGAATCCGAAAATGATTCATTCGAAGTTTTCCGAATTCAAATCGATCCGAAACGAAATTCGAAAACCTCCGAATCAATCCGAACCGAAACTAAACAAATTTTTCGATCATGCACATATCTAGTGACTGGACCCCTCCTGGGTTTTTACCTTATGGAACCTAATAAAATTTAACTTTTTATGTTTTTTCTGACCCGGGATCAAGCTTCGTTTTTTGACTTTGCATATCAGCCAGGATCCTGGATCAGAGGGCTCGGCAACCCTTCTCTCTTTAGAACGTAGGAGGAGACTTTACCCTACAGCAACGGCATCTTACAGGTGGATCATACAGCACAAGACTCCGCAACGGAGATTGGCCGCATCTCTACACGTGCACGGTAGGAAGTCCCCACGTCATAGACGTGTGTGGAGACAAACGCTGCACGCTGGAAGCAGCGACTGAGGAGGACAGCTTGCAGACAGGAGGAATATTATAGAGCCGGATGAGCCACGTTTAACCGTGAGTTGTAAACAGCCACAGGCTGCTGGAGGCACGGTCCTCACACTCTTATGCAATTTTCGTGAATAGCTCATTGCCAGCTGTTATACCCTGTCTCAAGTTTTTGAAATAACTTGTTTAACCCTCTATAACACACTTTGACTTTAAGGAGCACATTTTCCTAAGGGGACTTTGTACTGACACTTCAGAGAGAAGGGATTTAAGTCTATTTCAAAGGCTATTTGCTTACGGTATACTGTATAATACCCCCCCATTTTTTCTGTATAGATATATATATATATATATATATATATATATATATATATATATATATATATATATATAAGTACGTGAAGAAGGAGGGCACTCACAGGATTTAAATTCTTGAAATATTTAATATTTTCAAAGTACATAGATAATTGTTGTCGACGTTTCGGCTCTATCCTTGAGCCTTCTTTTTTTTTTCTCCGATATATGATTTGTCTTGAAGAAGGCTTAAGGATAGAGCCGAAACGTCGACAACAATTATCTATGTACTTTGAAAATATTAAATATTTCAAGAATTTAAATCCTGTGAGTGCCCTCCTTCTTCGCGTACTTATATTACATCACATTGAGGATTGCACCCAGGTCATTGTATTGTGCACAAAGGTTTGAGTGCTGGGCCACCGGCTATTTGACATTTTATATATATATATATATATATATATATATATATATATATATATATATATATATATATATATATATATATATACTAGTTGATAAGTCTGCCCAGAAGGCAGTCTATGAGTTGTAAATGCAACCCCCCCCCCCAAGCTACAAAAAATAAAAAATAGAAATACAGAAAAAAATAAACAAAGCTATAAAAAATAATAAAATTAAACCTAAATTAATACCCCTATAAAAATAAAAAATCCCCCCAAAATAAAAACACCCCCTAATCTAATACTAAACTACCAATAGCCCTTAAAAGGGCTTTTTGTAGGGCATTGCCCTAAGTTTAACAGCTCTTTTACATTAAACATAAACAAAGTCCCCCCTAACAGTAAAACAATTTAGAAAACAAGATCAATTTAAATTACAGGAAAAGGAGTCAAAATATGAAAGTATATTGCAAAGTTTAACTACATTATTATTATTATTATTATTATTATTATTGGTTATTTGTAGAGCGCCAACAGATTCTGCAGCGCTATAAAAAAACATTTTATTTTATAATTTCATACTGTCTAATATCCCTTTAATATGCATTAAAACAAGGTCTATAGAATAAAGCTGGTTATTTAATAAGTATAATAATCCTCCCCAAAACACATCATAAAATTAAATAATTCATCCTTCTATTTTAAAAATACTACATTGAAGCACTGTAACAAATTATGGTCCATATATATATATATTACATAGAAAGAATTAATACACTTCACTGCGCTATACCTACTGTATTGGCCTGTAGTTATTTGCTTAAAATGTAACTAATTAGTCAACAAAGTATCCTGTGTAGTCTGTTGGTTATGTAACCGTAGATATACTGATACAGTAACCTAGTTGGGTTTATACACTGCAGAGGAGAAAAAGGTGTCAGTTTATGAATCTGATGCACCGTATTGTGAACCGTTTATAGTAGAAGAGATTGGTGTAAAAAACTTCTCATCATATAAATTCCCCTGTATAGTCTATTGCTAGACAGCTATAGAAATGTTTATACAATTGCCTAGTTTGGTATGGAAAGTGATAATTAAAAAACTAGTGCCCTGTAACAATAAATAGTTCAAAGTAACAAAGAACAATATAAAAAACTTGGTTATCACCTTAATTGCAAGCAAGAGTTTTGTAAAAAGCTTATACGTGTGTATGCATTAAAGGGGCGATACATGCATATATTTGAAGCACTTCAATAAACCCTTGCTGAAGGGTACCCATTCATGTTATTCGAGCCAAAGGAGAAAATATAGGCGTTCAAGGAGAACGTTCAATTGCAAGTAGATAAACAAAGTCTTGGTAACTTCCTGAAAAAAACACTCTATAGTATCCCTTATCAGGCTTAAATCCTACTTACAGGAGACACCCTCAATTGTATGAGGTAAGTCTGATGCTCTGCTTAGGCGATCCACTGGTAATTTCTTTCCCAGGCTTCTCTGTTTCAATCTGTAAGGTTCGCGCTCCTTTGGAGTGTGGTGTAGACTTTCTGGAGAATCTCTCAACCGATTTCAGTCATGGGGTGAGAAGGAAAGAAAGCAACATAGCGTAATTCCGTCGTACAGAATTATTTATTTATTAAAAGTACAAAGTGTCTACTTACACAGCGTGACCTCAATCTATATGAGGTATCACATAGGCAACATTAGATTTTAAAATTCAATCCAAACGATTATGCATAATAAAAATAAAGTCCTGTATTTGTGTTAGGTCCCAGGGTTTGTAAAATATATCGGTACCAAGGTAGACAAAGTACAAACAACCAGTCCGATATATGTAGTAAAATTCCAAACAGCTGTATACAGACGTGAGTTAAAATATGGTCTAAAAATTAGCCGCAAATCATTAGGAGTGAGTGAGCAGTCGGAACACAACACTGTAAAATACCTGACGCGTTTCAAAGCTACTCAGAGCTTTTTCATCAGAGGTAAGTGTTGTGCTTAGGTTCCGGTTGTATTTTTAAACTTCCCGCCGCTTGCGTGGAAGGGGGCATGTGTCCTTCTGCTGCCCTCCTATTGGCTTAGAGAAAACTCCTTGTAAGGCATGTATGTGAATGTATAAACACTTATAAGGTTAGTTTATAATCTGAAAGGGCTTAGTAAAGTATAGTGTATTTATATGGACGATGGTGTTCTAACTGAGAAGCAAGTGTTGAAATATTTGGCGATAATACTAATACTGGTTCGCCACTACATTTATATGTTGCACAGAAAAACATACAGTCATCCTTCCGAAATGCCCGATTGAATGTGCGCTTTCACACATCCTAACCTATTCTGGACAACAGATGTTGTGATTTCAAAAAGGTTTATGCTGCTTTTTACTCGATTATGAACCTGATAAATTCTTCTATAGCTAATTTATAGTAGTTAGTTTGTAGTGCAATGTGCCTGCATCTAAAAAATACTAAATCTTGCTACGATGTAGACGATAGTGTTCTAACTGAGAATCAAGTGTTGAAATATTTGGCGATAATACTAATACCGGTTCGCCACTTCATTTATATGTTGCACAGAAAAACATACAGTCATCCTTCAGAAATGCCTGATTGAAAGTGCGCTTTCACACATCCTAACCTATTTTGGACAATAGGTGTTGTGAGATCAAAAAGGTTTATCCTGCTTTTTACTCGGTTATGAACCTGATAATTTTGTATCTAGCTAATTTATAGTAGTTAATTTGTAGAGCAATGTGCCTGCATCTAAAAGATACTATATCTTGCTACATGTATCCTATAATCTGCTAAGCTTGTCAATTTAGTCGCTTTATTGTTTGCAGTATGTATTTTGCTCATTTTATTTTATTACTAGGGTTTTCAGAACCTGTGCTGGTTTCTCTACTTAGTCTTTGAAAAAAGTCTATGAAAATCTTGAGAGGTTTAAGAGCAGAAATAAAGGGAGTCTTTAGGGTAAATTTACTTTTCCCCCCTTTTTTTATTTATATATATATATACGCCAAGGATTATAAAAAGGCCACTATATCAATGTCCTTATTTAATCCCCTGGGGGCTAGTGTATCAAAATGGTGGATCCAAAATGTCTCCCTTTGTCGTAGTTTTTTAAACCTGTCACCTCCATTTTTATCTGGTGGTATATTTTCCAGAATTGTTCCTTTTAGGCATTTGGGGTTCTTATTGTGGAATTTAGAGTAATGGTCACTTAGATTGTGGCCTCCAAATCCATTTTCAATATTTTTTATATGCTCTAGGAGCCTGGTTTTGTAAATTCTTTTGGATCTTCCTATATATTGCAGTTTGCAGCTGCACTCCAAAAGGTAAACTATGAAATCACTTTTGCAATTGGTAAGGTGGTTAATTATACATTCTTTATCATTTGATGTGGCTTTCACCGTGTGTGTGGGCTTGTTGCCATTGCATGCATGAATACATCCTTCACAGTTTTTTCGGTTGCATTTGTAGAAACCTTGGCTCTGTTTGTTCAGCCAATTATCTCTAGAAGATTTTTTCTTTAGTTTGCTTGGTGCCAGTATGTTTTTAAGCGACTGATTCTTCCTGAAGGTGACCATTGGGCCCTCTCCCAGATTATCCTTGAGAAATCTGTCCTGTTTTAGAATTGGCCAGTGACCCAAGACAAACGTTCCTCAAAGAATATATTGACTTAATAGATACTGCTAAATATAATTGCAAGATATAGTATCTTTTAGATGCAGGAACATTGCTCTACAAATTAACTACTATAAATTAGCTAGATAAGAAATTATAAGGTTCATAACCGAGTAAAAAGCAGGATAAACCTTTTTGATCTCACAACACCTATTGTCCAAAATAGGTTAGGATGTGTGAAAGCGCACTTTCAATCAGGCATTTCTGAAGGATGACTGTATGTTTTTCTGTGCAACATATAAATGAAGTGGCGAACCGGTATTAGTATTATCGCCAAATATTTCAACACTTGGTTCTCAGTTAGAACATTATCGTCTACATCGTAGCAAGATTTAGTATTTTTTAGATGCAGGCACATTGCACTACAAACTAACTACTATAAATTAGCTATAGAAGAATTTATCAGGTTCATAATCGAGTAAAAAGCAGCATAAACCTTTTTGAACTCACAACACCTGTTGTCCAGAATAGGTTAGGATGTGTGAAAGCGCACATTCAATCGGGCATTTCGGAAGGATGACTGTATGTTTTTCTGTGCAACATATAAATGTAGTGGCGAACCAGTATTAGTATTATCGCCAAATATTTCAACACTTGCTTCTCAGTTAGAACACCATCGTCCATATAAATACACTATACTTTACTAAGCCCTTTCAGATTGTAAACTAACCTTATAAGTGTTTATACATTCACATACATGCCTTACAAGGAGTTTTCTCTAAGCCAATAGGAGGGCAGCAGAGGGACACACACCCCCTTCCACGCAAGCGGCGGGAAGTTTAAAAATACAACCGGAACCTAAGCACAACACTTACCTCTGATGAAAAAGCTCTGAGTAGCTTTGAAACGCGTCAGGTGTTTTACAGTGTTGTGTTCCGACTGCTCACTCACTCCTAATGATTTGCGGCTAATTTTTAGACCATATTTTAACTCACGTCTGTATACAGCTGTTTGGAATTTTACTACATATATCGGACTGGTTGTTTGTACTTTGTCCGCCTTGGTACCGATATATTTTACAAACCCTGGGACCTAACACAAATACAGGACTTTATTTTTATTATGCATAATCGTTTGGATTGAATTTTAAAATCTGATGTTGCCTATGTGATACCTCATATAGATTGAGGTCACGCTGTGTAAGTAGACACTTTGTACTTTTAATAAATAAATAATTATGTGCGACGGAATTACGCTATGTTGCTTTCTTTCCTTCTCACCCCATGACTGAAATCAGTTGAGAGATTCTCCAGAAAGTATACACCACACTCCAAAGGAGCGCGAACCTTACAGATCGAAACATAGAAGCCTGGGAAAGAAATTACCAGTGGATCGCCTAAGCAGAGCATCAGACTTACCTCATACAATTGAGGGTGTCTCCTGTAAGTAGGATTTAAGCCTGATAAGGGATACTATAGAGTGTTTTTTTCAGGAAGTTACCAAGACTTTGTTTATCTACTTGCAATTGAACGTTCTCCTTGAACGCCTATATGTTCTCCTTTGGCTCGAATAACATGAAGGGGTACCCTTCAGCAAGGGTTTATTGAAGTGCTTCAAATATATGCATGTATCGCCCCTTTAACGCATACACACGTATAAGCTTTTACAAAATTCTTGCTTGCAATTAAGGTGGTAACCAAGTTTTTTATATTGTTCTTTGTTACTTTGAACTATTTATTGTTACAGGGCACTAGTTTTTTAATTATCACTTTCCATACCAAACTAGGCAATTGTATAAACATTTCTATAGCTGTCTAGCAATAGACTATACAGGGGAATTTATATGATGAGAAGTTTTTTACACCAATCTCTTCTACTATAAACGGTTCACAATACGGTGCATCAGATTCATAAACTGACACCTTTTTCTCCTCTGCAGTGTATAAACCCAACTAGGTTACTGTATCAGTATATCTACGGTTACATAACCAACAGACTACACAGGATACTTTGTTGACTAATTAGTTACATTTTAAGCAAATAACTACAGGCCAATACAGTAGGTATAGCGCAGTGAAGTGTATTAATTCTTTCTATGTAATACTTAACAGTGACTGATAGTATTAAGGGATTGTACGTTTTGTCACTCTACATACACATACACAGCAGCTTTACCTCTCTTTATACTAATATATTTAAGCGCCTCCCAGTGGCAGTTGAGAGGTCACTCTCACCTACCACGCAAATAATTACTTTTTATAATAATATATATATATATATATATATATATATATACAAACACACACTCATACATACCACACGCAGACATACACACACATACATACACACAAACACTGACATATACACACTCATAAACACATACACACACATCTGATAGTAGGGTTGCTACCTTTAGTTCAGACAATGGGGGGTAGTTATCAAGCCGTCTACTTTTCTGGCTTCGCCGGCCCAATACGCCCGCCTAAGCTCGCCTCACATCGCCGCCGCGGACCTGAAAAAATACGCCTAAGTTATCAAATAAAGCTGTCAAAAAGCCGCGGGGCGATGAGCAGCGGACTGTGAGAGTTATCACTCATCCGATCTCGCTGCCCTTCGGCTTTTTCCCAGCTTTATTGTTAGCCTGTCACTAAGCACTCACACTAAACTACACTGTTCTACCCCCTATACCGGCGCCCCCGGAGCCTCCCGCAACTCAATAAAGTTACTAACCCCTAAACCGCCGCTCCTAGACCCTGCCGCAACTCTTATAAATGTATTAACCCCTAAACCGCCGCTCCTAGACCCCGCCGCAACTCTTATAAATGTATTAACCCCTAAACCGCCGCTCCCGGACACCGCTGCCACCTACAGTATACCTAGTAACTCCTATCCTGCCCCCCCTACACCGTCGCCCTCTATTATAAAATTATTAACCCCTATCCTGCTGATCCGGCACCTCTCCGCAACTAAATAAATAGTTTAACCCCTAAACCGCCGCTCCCTGAACCCGCCGCAACCTATATTAAACCTATTAACCCCTATCCTGCCCCCCCTACACCGTCGCCACCTATAATAAATTTATTAACCCCTAATCTGCCCCCCACTACACCGCCGCCACTGTAATAAAATTATTAACCCCTAAACCTAAGTCTAACTCTAACCCTAACGCCCCCCTAACTTAAATATTAATTAAATAAATCTAAATAAATTAACTCTTATTAACTAAATGAATCCTATTTAAAACTAAATACTTACCTTTAAAATAAACCCTAATATAGCTACAATATAAATAATAATTATTTTCTAGCTATCTTAGGATTTATTTTTATTTTACAGGTACCTTTCAATTTATTTTAACCAAGTACAATAGCTATTAAATAGTTATTAACTATTTAATAGCTTACCTAGCTAAAATAAAGAGAAATGTACCTGTAAACTAAAAACTAACCTAAGTTACAATTACACCTAACACTACACTATACTTTAATAAATTATTCCTATTTAAAAATAAATACTTACCTGTAAAATAAACCCGAAGATAGCTACAATGTAATTAATAATTATATTGTAGCTATCTTAGGATTTATATTTATTTTACAGGTAACTTTGTATTTATTTTAGCTAGTTAGAATAGTTATTAAATAGTTATTAACTATTTAATAACTACCTAGCTAAAAGAAATACAAAATTACCTGTAAAATAAATCCTAACCTAAGTTACAATTAAACCTAATACTACACTATCATTAAATTAATTAAATAAACTACCTACAAATAACTACAATTAAATACAATTACATAAACTAACTAAAGTACAAAAAATAAAAAAAGCTAAGTTACAAAAAATAAAAAAATAAGTTACAAACATGTTAAAAATATTACAGCAATTTTAAGCTACTTACACCTAATCTAAGCCCCCTAATAAAATAACAAACCCCCCCAAAATAAAAAAATGCCCTACCCTATTCTAAATTAAATACATTTCAAAGATCTTTTACCTTACCAGCCCTTAAAAGGGCCATTTGTGGGGGCATGCCCCAAAGAAAACAGCTCTTTTGCCTGTAAAAGAAAAATACAACCCCCCCCAACATTAAAACCCACCACCCACATACCCCTAATCTAACCCAAACCCCCCTTACAAAAACCTAACACTAATCCCCTGAAGATCATCCTACCTTTAGTTGTCTTCACTCAGCCGAGCCACCGATGGAACCGAAGTGGACATCCGGAGCGGAAGAAGTTAATCCTCCAAGCGGCGCTGAAGAAATCTTCCATCCGATGAAGTCATCATCCAGGCGGCGCTGAAGAAAAGTCTTCGATCCGGCCGATGTCATCTTCAAAGAGGCGCTGAAGAGGTCTTCTATCCGGGCGAAGTCATCTTCCAAGCTGGGTCTTGAATCTTCCTTCCGCCGACGCGGAACCACCTTCTTCACCGACGGACTACGACGAATGACGGCTCCTTTAAGGGACGTCATCCAAGATGGCGTCCCCTCAATTCCGATTGGCTGATAGGATTCTATCAGCCAATCGGAATTAAGGTAGGAAAAATCTGATTGGCTGATGGAATCAGCCAATCAGATTGAGCTCGCATTCTATTGGCTGTTCCGATCAGCCAATAGAATGCGAGCTCAATCTGATTGGCTGATTGGATCAGCCAATCGGATTGAACTTGAATCTGATTGGCTGATTCCATCAGCCAATCAGAATTTTCCTACCTTAATTCCGATTGGCTGATAGAATCCTATCAGCCAATCGGAATTGAGGGGACGCCATCTTGGATGACGTCCCTTAAAGGAGCCGTCATTCGTCGTAGTCCGTCGGTGAAGAAGGTGGTTCCGCGTCGGCGGAAGGAAGATTCAAGACCCGGCTTGGAAGATGACTTCGCCCGGATAGAAGACCTCTTCAGCGCCTCTTTGAAGATGACATCGGCCGGATCGAAGACTTTTCTTCAGCGCCGCCTGGATGATGACTTCATCGGATGGAAGATTTCTTCAGCGCCGCTTGGAGGATTAACTTCTTCCGCTCCGGATGTCCTCTTCAGTTCCATCGGTGGCTCGGCTGAGTGAAGACAACTAAAGGTAGGATGATCTTCAGGGGATTAGTGTTAGGTTTTTGTAAGGGGGGTTGGGGTTAGATTAGGGGTATGTGGGTGGTGGGTTTTAATGTTGGGGGGGGTTGTATTTTTCTTTTACAGGCAAAAGAGCTGTTTTCTTTGGGGCATGCCCCCACAAATGGCCCTTTTAAGGGCTGGTAAGGTAAAAGAGCTTTGAAATGTATTTAATTTAGAATAGGGTAGGGCATTTTTTTATTTTGGGGGGGTTTGTTATTTTATTAGGGGGCTTAGATTAGGTGTAAGTAGCTTAAAATTGTTGTAATATTTTTAACATGTTTGTAACTTATTTTTTTATTTTTTGTAACTTAGCTTTTTTTATTTTTTGTACTTTAGTTAGTTTATGTAATTGTATTTAATTGTAGTTATTTGAAGGTAGTTTATTTAATTAATTTAATGATAGTGTAGTATTAGGTTTAATTGTAACTTAAGTTAGGATTTATTTTACAGGTAATTTTGTATTTCTTTTAGCTAGGTAGTTATTAAATAGTTAATAACTATTTAATAACTATTCTAACTAGCTAAAATAAATACAAAGTTACCTGTAAAATAAATATAAATCCTAAGATAGCTACAATATAATTATTAATTACATTGTAGCTATCTTCGGGTTTATTTTACAGGTAAGTATTTATTTTTAAATAGGAATAATTTATTAAAGTATAGTGTAGTGTTAGGTGTAATTGTAACTTAGGTTAGGATTTATTTAACAGGTACATTTCTCTTTATTTTAGCTAGGTAAGCTATTAAATAGTTAATAACTATTTAATAGCTATTGTACCTAGTTAAAATAAATTGAAAGGTACCTGTAAAATAAATATAAATCCTAAGATAGCTAGAATATAATTATTATTTATATTGTAGCTATATTAGGGTTTATTTTAAAGGTAAGTATTTAGTTTTAAATAGGATTCATTTAGTTAATAAGAGTTAATTTATTTAGATTTATTTAATTAATATTTAAGTTAGGGGGGCGTTAGGGTTAGGGTTAGACTTAGGTTTAGGGGTTAATAATTTTATTACAGTGGCGGCGGCGTAGTGGGGGGCAGGATAGGGGTTAATACATTTATTATAGGTGGCGACGGTGTAGGGGGGGCAGGATAGGGGTTAATAAATTTATTATAGGTGGCGAAGGTGTAGGGGGGGCAGGATAGGGGTTAATAAATTTATTATAGGTGGCGACGGTGTAGGGGGGGCAGGATAGGGGTTAATAAATTTATTATAGGTGGCGACGGTGTAGGGGGGGGGCAGGATAGGGGTTAATAAATTTATTATAGGTGGCGACGGTGTAGGGGGGGCAGATTAGGGGTTAATACATTTAATATAGGTTGCGGCGGGTTCAGGGAGCGGCGGTTTAGGGGTTAATACATTTATTATAGTTGCGGTGGGCTCCGGGAGCAGCGGTTTAGAGGTTAATATGTATAGAGTAGCTTGCGGTGGGCTCCGGGAGAGGCGGTTTAGGGGTTAATATGTATAGAGTAGCTTGCGGTGGGCTCCGGGAGCGGCGGTTTAGGGGTTAATATGTATAGAGTAGCTTGCGGTGGGCTCCGGGAGCGGCGGTTTAGGGGTTAATATGTATAGAGTAGCTTGCGGTGGGCTCCGGGAGTGGCGGTTTAGGGGTTAATATGCATAGAGTAGCTTGCGGTGGGCTCCGGGAGCGGCGGTTTAGGGGGTAATAACTTTATTTAGTTGCGGCGGTGTAGGGGGGACAGATTAGTGGTGTTTAGACTCGGGGTACATGTTAGGGTGTTAGGTGCAGACAGCTCCCATAGAAATCAATGGGATGTCTGTCAGCAGCGAACTTGTACTTTCGCTATGGTCAGACTCCCATTGATTCCTATGGGATCCGCCGCCTCCAGGGGTGGCGGATTGAAAACCAGGTACGCTGGGCCGTAAAAGTGCCGAGCGTACCTGCTAGTCATTTGATAACTAGCAAAAGTAGTGAGAATGTGCCGCACTTGTGTGCGGAACATCTGGAGTGACGTAAGAATCGATCTGTGTCGGACTGAGTCCGGCGGATCGATGCTTACGTCACAAAATTCTACTTTTGCCGGTCTCGAGCCTTTGATAACTAAGGCGTATCAGCCTCGCCACAAATACGATGCGGAATTCCAGCGTATTTGAGGTTGACGGCTTGATAACTAGGCCCCCAAACCTGAATACTCTTGCACCGCACACACAATAACACATATATACATATTTGCACTTAGACATTAACACTAATTCTCACAAACATGCACATCTCTCAGACTTTCTCACACACAAAGGACACTCACTCTCTCACATACACATACACTCATACACACAAAGACAATCATACACACACAAACACTCTCACTCACAAACGCAGAAACTCACACACAGGGCGAGATTACATATGCGGTGTAAGTTTCAGCGCAAATGATCAAGTACAAATGATAAAAAGAACGCTCATACCACAACCTCCGCTCCCTTGTTCTGCCGTCTCCACTATATAAACATATTAACCCCTAAACCGCCAACCCCCAACAATGCAAACTAATATATAAACCTATTAACCTCTAAACCGCCATCTCCCCACAAGGCAAACGACCTAATTAACCTATTAACACCTAAACCGCCAAACCTTCACAACGCAAACTACCTAATTAACCAATTAACCACAACGCAAACTACATAATAAAAGTAATATAATTATAATAATAATTTGCAATTTATATAGCGCTTTTCTCCCTGTGAGACTCAAAGCACTTTACAAATATACCAACATAAGACATAAAAGTTAGGAGTTTCTGAAGGTCAGATAAGCGGACTGAATGCCTGATGGAAGAGGTGGGTCTTCCAGAAAGTAGGGGCAGCGTGGCCGAATGCTCTGGAGCCTGAGTTTGTCCTTATTCTTGGCACTGAGAGGAGGGATGTTTTGGCAGACCTAAGTGAACAGGATGGGATGTAGGGTGTCAGGAGCTCTTTCAGGTACTGTGGGCCTTGGTTGTTTAAAGCTTTGAAGGTCAGCAGGCCAATTTTAAAAGTATTAATCCCTAATCTGCCAACCCCCCACAACGCAAAGTATTAACCTAATAACTAAGCCACACACACACTCCTTGCCGATGCAGGTCCTGATAGAGGCTGTAGCTCCACGGAAAGCAGAAGGTCCACAATGAAACAGCTGAAAGGGGTGCAGGCTGAAACGGCCAAACGAAAGTGATTGCAAAAAAAGAGAGTGTACAGCCGCACAACAAGAGACACCAAAAAGGGCTGCTAAAAAACAAAAGACTTAATTCCAGTTTAAAAACATTGGTACATGGCCACAAACATCCTGACTAGTTTCGTGCCCTCACAGGCACTTAAAGGGACAGTACACTGTAAAATTGTTTTTATATTAATGCATTTTCAATGACTTGTTATACCAGCTGCAGAGTATAAAATATTTGAGAAATTGCATTTTTCGGTTTATTTGTATATATGAAGTAGCTGGTTTTGTGCTTTTAAACCACAGCCTATTACAATGGGTTGAGCTTCAGGTAGTATCAGATCTCATTATGTTATCACTTTGTGTACACACACTTGCTTCCTTATCTTATATTTGTCTAGAAAACCAAAGCTCAATACTTAGAGAGAACAATGGAAAATTATCATTTTATTACTCAACTATCATTCCCCCCACTGTGAGTTTAATTTTTTCTGCTGGCTGTGTTTACTTAGGCTATTCAATAGAATATAATCCAGTATAGAAACTTTCAGTATAGGTTGGGATACCACAGGCTAAATCAGCTATTTCAAATGCCAAAATAGGGGTAAAGGAGCTACTTGTAAACAATTTAAAACACTTCAGCAGGTAAAATGAAACATTGGGAACAATTTAAAGGGGAGACATTTTTGAGTGAACTGTCCCTTTAATCATAGGATACTTAGCACTGCGCAGACTCCCTATTTAATGGCACAACAGCCTACAATCAATTAATTTTAAAAACATTCACACTACTATATACACAGCATAAATTTCATAATTACATATAAAAAAGAGAACATGTGAGAACAGGCAACATTCATATCACACAGTGTAGCCTATATTACATACTAGCTATTGCCCGCAGGTTCGCTCACATGGATTTTGTGATTTGTAAGAAAACAGCGAAAAACACGACCACTCGCAACGATGTGTGTCCGTTTGGGTTGCACATGAACTTATTGAATTTTCGTTAATTCTCTGTCGCCTAGATTTAGAGTTCTGCATTAGCCGTCAAAACCAGCGTTAGGGGGTCCTAACGCTGGTTTTGTCCTACCGCTGGTATTTAGAGTCAGTCAGGAAAGGGTCTAAAGCTCACTTTCCAGCCGCGACTTTTCCATACCGCAGATCCCCCTATGCCAATTGTGTAGCCTATCTTTTCAATGGGATCTTTCTAACGCCGATATTTAGAGTCTTGGCTGAAGTGAGCGTTAGACATCTAACGACAAAACTCCAGCCGCAGAGAAAAGCCAGGAGTTAAGAGCTTTCTGGGCTAACGCCGGTTCATAAAGCTCTTAACTACTGTGCTCTAAAGTACACTAACACCCATAAACTACCTATGTACCCCTAAACCGAGGTCCCCCCACATCGCCGCCACTCTATTAAATTTTTTTAACCCCTAATCTGCCGACCGCACACCGCCGCAACCTACATTATCCCTATGTACCCCTAATCTGCTGCCCCTAACACCGCCGACACCTACATAATATTTATTAACCCCTAATCTGCCCCCCCCCCAACGTCGCCGCTACCTTACCTACAATTATTAACCCCTAATCTGCCGACCGGACCTCACCGCTACTCTAATAAATGTATTAACCCCTAAAGCTAAGTCTAACCCTAACCCTAACACCCCCCTAAATTAAATATAATTTTAATCTAACAAAATAAAATAAATCTTATTAAATAAATTATTCCTATTTAAAGCTAAATACTTACCTGTAAAATAAACCCTAATATAGCTACAATATAAATAATAATTATATTGTAGCTATTTTAGGATTTATATTTATTTTACAGGCAACTTTGTATTTATTTTAACCAGGTACAATAGCTATTAAATAGTTAAGAACTATTTAATAGCTACCTAGTTAAAACAATTACAAAATTACCTGTAAAATAAATCCTAACCTAAGTTACAATTAAACCTAACACTACACTAGCAACAAATTAATTACATACAAATACCTACAAATAAATACAATTAAATAAACTAACTAAAGTACAAAAAATAAAAAAAGAACTGTTACAAAAAATAAAAAAATAATTTACAAACATTATAAAAATATTACAACAATTTTAAGCTAATTACACCTACTCTAAGCCCCCTAATAAAATAACAAAGCCCCCCAAAATAAAAAAATGCCCTACCCTATTCTAAAATAAAAATTGAAAAGCTCTTTTACCTTACCAGCCCTTAAAAGGGCCTTTTGCGAGGCATGCCCCAAAGAATTCTGCTCTTTTGCCTGTAAAAAAAACATACAATACCCCCCCCAACATTACAACCCACCACCCACATACCCCTAATCTAACCCAAACCCCCCTTAAATAAACCTAACACTAAGCCCCTGAAGATCTTCCTACCTTATCTTCACCACGCCGGGTATCACCGATCCGTCCAGAAGATGGTCCGAAGTCTTCCTCCTATCCGGGCGATGTCTTCATCCAAGCGGGGGCTGAAGAGGTCCATCATTGGGCTGAAGAGGTCCATCATCCGGCTGAAGTCTTCATCCAAGCGGGGGCTTAAGAGGTCCATCATCCAGCTGAAGTCTTCTATCAAGCGGCATCTTCAATCTTTTTTCTTCCGGCTCCATCTTCATCCTGCCGACGCGGAACATCCATCCTGGCCGACGAATGACGGTTCCTTTAAGGGACGTAATCCAAGATGGCGTCCCTCGAATTCCTATTGGCTGATAGGATTCTATCAGCCAATCGGAATTCAGGTAGGAAAATTCTGATTGGCTGATGGAATCAGCCAATCAGATTCAAGTTCAATCCGACTGGCTGATCCAATCAGCCAATCAGATTGATCTTGCATTCTATTGGCTGATCGGAACAGCCAATAGAATGCGAGCTCAATCTGATTGGTTGATCGGATCAGCCAATCGGATTGAACTTGAATCTGATTGGCTGATTCCATCAGCCAATCAGATTTTTCCTACCTTAATTCCGATTGGCTGATAGAATCCTATCAGCCAATCGGAATTCAAGGGACGCCATCTTGGATGACGTCCCTTAAAGGAACCGTCATTTGTCGGGAAGTCGTCGGCCAGGATGGATGTTCCGCGTTGGCGGGATGAAGATGGAGCCGGAAGAAAGAAGATTGAAGATGCCGCTTGATAGAAGACTTCAGCCGGATGATGGACCTCTTAAGCCCCCGCTTGGATGAAGACTTCAGCCGGATGATGGACCTCTTCAGCCCGATGATGGACCTCTTCAGCCCCCGCTTGGATGAAGACATCGCCCGGATAGGAGGAAGACTTCGGACCATCTTCTGGACGGATCGGTGATACCCGGCGTGGATAAGGTAGGAAGATCTTCAGGGGCTTAGTGTTAGGTTTATTTAAGGGGGGTTTGGGTTAGATTAGGGGTATGTGGGTGGTGGGTTGTAATGTTGGGGGGGTATTGTATGTTTTTTTTACAGGCAAAAGAGCAGAATTCTTTGGGGCATGCCCCGCAAAAAGCCCTTTTAAGGGCTAGTAAGGTAAAAGAGCTTTTCAATTTTTATTTTAGAATAGGGTAGGGCATTTTTTTATTTGGGGGGGCTTTGTTATTTTATTAGGGGGCTTAGAGTACGTGTAATTAGCTTAAAATTGTTGTAATATTTTTATAATGTTTGTAAATTATTTTTTTATTTTTTGTAACTTAGTTCTTTTTTTATTTTTTGTACTTTAGTTAGTTTATTCAATTGTATTTATTTGTATGTAATTAATTTATTGCTAGTGTAGTGTTTGTAGTGTAGTGGGTTTAATTGTAACTTAGGTTAGGATTTATTTTACAGGTAATTTTGTAATTATTTTAACTAGGTAGCTATTAAATAGTTATTAACTATTTAATAGCTATTGTACCTGGTTAAAATAAATACAAAGTTGCCTGTAAAATAAATATTAATCCTAAAATAGCTACAATGTAATTATTAATTATATTGTAGCTATATTATGGTTTATTTTACAGGTAAGTATTTAGCTTTAAATAGGATTAATTTATTTAATAAGTGTTAATTTATTTCGTTAGATAAAAATTATATTTAATTTAGGGGGGTGTTAGGATTAGGGTTAGACTTAGCTTTAGGGGTTAATACATTTATTAGAGTAGCGGCGAGGTCCGGTCGGCAGATTAGGGGTTAATACTTGAAGTTAGGTGTCGGCGATGTTAGAGAGGGCAGATTAGGGGTTAATACTATTTATTCTAGGGTTTTTGAGGCTGGAGTGAGGCGGATTAGGGGTTAATAACTTTATTATAGTAGCGGTGAGGTCCGGTCGGCAGATTAGGGGTTAATAATTGTAGCAGGTAGGTGGCGGCGAAGTTGGGGGCGGCAGATTAGGGGTTAATAAATATAATATAGGGGTCGGCGGTGTTAGGGGCAGCAGATTAGGGGTACATAGGGATAACGTAGGTTGCGGCTGTGTACGGAGCGGCAGATTAGGGGTTAAAAAAAATATGCAGGGGTCAGCGATTGCGGTGTCGGCATATTAGGGGTTAATAAGTGTAAGGTTAGGGGTGTTTAGACTCGGGGTTCATGTTAGGGTGTTAGGTGCAGACATAGGAAGTGTTTCCCCATAGGAAACAATGGGGCTGCGTTAGGAGCTGAACGCTGCTTTTTTGCAGGTGTTAGGTTTTTTTTTCAGCTCAAACAGCCCCATTGTTTCCTATGGGGGAATCGTGCACGAGCACGTTTTTGAAGCTGGTCGCGTCCGTAAGCACCGCTGGTATTTAGAGTTGCAGTGGCGGTAAATATGCCTCTACGATCCCTTTTTGGAGCCTAACGCAGCCATTATGTGAACTCTAAATACCAGCGGTATTTAAAAGGTGCGGGGGAAAAAAAGCACGCGTAGCTAATGCACCCCTTTGGCCGCAGAACTCTAAATCTAGCCGTGTGTTTCTTGTAATCTAAATATCAATTTTCGTGTCTATAACATCTTTGTTTTTTGAGATATAGGGATCCTCATAAATCAGCCCCCCCTTTTGACCCCCCTTAAGTGGATTTTAGGGAAATGGTAAAACACGTGTTTCTTTATTTTTCAAAAAGAATCTAAATACCAATTTTCAAGTCTGTAACATTGTCGGTTTTTGAGATATAGGTATCCTCATAAAAAACTTTTTCACCCCTTTAGAGACGTAATTTCCAAAAAACCTTCCTTAGTGGGTGCCTACGTCATAAAAACAATATAAATGTCAAATTTCACGTTCCTAGGTTAAACAGTTTTAGCTGGGCGTTGATGAGTCAGTCAGTCAGGACTTCTTTTATATATATGGCTGATTAAAATAATTTGTATATTGCACAGAAAAAGTATTTTTAAATCTAAACATATTCATAGACCACACAAATAAATTGCGGCTAGATTACGAGTTTTGCGTTATGAGCGGCTCGGTACTAACTTGTAAGTTATTGTCACTGCTCACTTCCCTATAGCGCTGCTATTACAGGTTTTTATAAACCCGGCGTTAGGAGGCAATATGTCAGCGTTGAGCAAAATTGAGCTCCATACCGCACTCCAATACCAGCACTGCTTTGAGCTGGTTTTACATGCTCGTGCACGATTTCCCGATAGACAACAATGGGGAGAGCCGGGTAAAAAAAAGGCTAACACCTGCAAAAAAGGAGCGTAAAGCTCCGTAACGCAGCCCCATTGATTCCTTTGGGGAAATAAAAGTTATGTTTACACCTAACACCCTAACATGAACCCCGAGTCTAAACACCCCTAATCTGCCGCCCCCAACATCGCCGACACCTACATTATACTTATTAACCCTTAATCTGCCACCCCCGACATCGCCGCCACCTTATTAATTTATTATACTTATTAACCCCTAATCTGCCGCCCCCAATGTCGCCGCCACCTACTTTACAGTTATTAACCCCTAATCTGCCGCACCTAACATCACAGCCACCTACCTACACTTATTAACCCCTAATCTCCTGCCCCCAACGTCGCCACCACTATACTAAAGTTATTAACCCCTATCCCTAACCCTAAGTCTAACCCTAACCCTAACGTAACCCTAACACCACTAACTTGAATATAATTAAAATAAATCTAAATAAAAATTACTATCATTAACTAAATTATTCCTACTTAAAACTAAATACTTACCTATAAAATAAACCCTAAGTTAGCTACAATATAACTAATAGTTACAGTGTAGCTATCTTAGGTTTTATTTCGTATTTCACAGCTAAGTTTGTATTTATTTTAAATAGGTAGACTAGTTAGTAAATAGTTATTAACTATTTACTAACTACCTAGTTAAAATAAATACAAATTTACCTGTAAAATAAAACCTAACCTGAGTTACACTAACACCTAACCTTACACTACAATTAAATAAATTACATTAAAGGGACACTGAACCCAAATTTTTTCTTTCATGATTCAGATACAGCATACAATTTTAAGCAACTTTCTAATTAACTTCTATTATCAATTTTCCTTCATTATCTTGCTATCTTTATTTGAAAAAGAAGGCATCTATGCTAAGGAGCCAGCAAATTGTTGGTTCAGGACCACGGACAGCACTTGTTTATTGGTGCTGTCCAATCAGCAAGGATAACCCAGGTTGTTCACCAAAAATGGGCCGGCATCTAAACTTACATTCTTGCTTTTCAAATAAACATACCAAGAGAATGAAGAAAATTTTATAATAGGAGTAAATTAGAAAGTTGCTTAAAATAGCATCCTCTATCTGAATCACGAAAGAAAAAAATTGGGTTCAGTGTCCCTTTAATTAAATACAATTAACTAAATTACAAAAAACAAACAAACACTAAATTACACAAAATAAAAAATAAATTATAAAATATTTAAACTAATTACACCTAATCTAATAGCCCTATCAAAATAAAAAAGCCCCCCAAAATTTCTGGGGCTGTACAATAGTAAATCAATACTGGATTAGAGTAAGCTACTGGATATCCAAAATATTAAAAGTAAAGACAGTTGTATACCGTGACTTAGTATTTTTTCTATTTCCTGCAACAGAAAGAGTTAAAAATAAGTTATTTATTGAAACAGTGATAGGGGTAGCAAGGTTTCTTTTATTAAAAACATGGATCTCGAAAAAAACACCATCAATAATTGAACTTAATAAGCAGATATTTCAACAAATGATGATGGAGCAAACTCTAATAGACCACGAAAAAGATAAGGAAGTAGTAAGCTTCTTTAAAAAATGGGAGATTTTTATTCTTTTCCAACCAATAGAAATGCAGAAGAAAATAATATATCCGTTTAGATCTACTGAATATGTCCTAAATGCTATTGTGAGAAATGAATTACCTTTAATTATATAGGGAATTTTTTTTTTTTTTCTATCTCTTTTCTTATTCTTCTTGTGTTCTAATTTAGATAGAAAAGTTCACCATTTGGGGAAAAACAAAACAAAAAAGGGAAAAAGAAAAGAAATCTAGAAAGTTTTGTTAATTAAAATTAGAAGCTAAAAAGGATTGTTTAGGATATGTATTTTCTGCTTTTTTTTGCTTTGTTTATTATCTTGTTTTCCTGGCTTATTTCTTAAACCACATATGATGTGTATATCATGTTTTGTTACCCCAAATATGTTATGGATATGTATATACCCTTATCTCTATTTCTGTATCCCAAATGGTTTAACAACAATAAAATAGAAATTATAAAAAATAAAAAAAAGCCCCCCAAAATAAAAAAACCCACTAGCCTAAACTAAACTGCCAATAGCCCTTAAAAGGGCCTTTTGCGGGGCATTGCCCCAAAGAAATCAGCTCTTTTACCTGTAAAAAAAAAATACAAACAACCCCCCAACAGTAAAACCCACCACCCACACAACCAAACCCCCCAAATAAAAACCTATCTAAAAAACCTAAGCTTCCCATTGCGCTGAAAAGGGCATTTGGATGGGCATTGCCCTTAAAAGGGCATTTAGCTCTTTTTCAGCCCAAACCCTAATGTAAAAATAAAACCCACCCAATAAACCCTTAAAAAACCTAACACTAACCCCCGAAGATCCACTTACAGTTTTTAAAGACCGGATATTTCATCCTCAACAAAGCGGCAGAAGTCTTCATCCAAGCGGGCAGAAGTCCTCAACGAAGCCGGGAGAAGTCTTCATCCAAGCGGGCCGAAGTCTTCATCCAAGCCGGCAGAAGTCTTCATCCAGACGTTATCTTCTATCTTCATCCATGCGGCGCGGAGCGGCTCCATCTTCAAGACATCCGGCGCGGAGCATCCTCTTCTTTCCACGACTACTGAAGAATGAAGGTTCCTTTAAGGTACGTCATCCAAGATGGCGTCCCTTGAATTCCGATTGGCTGATTGAATTCTATCAGATAATCGGAATTAAAGGTGAAAAAATCCTATTGGCTGATCCAATCAGCCAATAGTATTGAGCTTTAATCCTATTGGCTGATCCAATCAGCCAATAGGATTGAGCTCACATTCTATTGGCTGTTCCAATCAGTCAATGGAATGTGAGCTCAATCCTATTGGCTGATTGCATCAGCAAATAAGATTTTTTTTTCCTTTAATTCCGATTGGCTGATAGAATTCTATCAGCCAATCGGAATTCAAGGGATGCCATCTTGGATGACGTCCCTTAAAGGAACCTTCATTCTTCAGTAGCCGTGGAAAGAAGAGGATGCTCCGCGCCGGATGTCTTGAAGATGGTGCCGCTCCGCGCCGGATGGATGAAGATAGAAGATGCCGTCTGGATGAAGACTTCTGCCACTTCGTTGAGGATGGATGTCCGGTCTTCAAAAACTGTAAGTGGATCTTCGGGAGTTAGTGTTAGGTATTTTTAAGGGTTTATTGGGTGGGTTTTATTTTTAGATTAGGGTTTGGGCTGAAAAAGAGCTAAATGCCCTTTTAAGGGCAATGGCCATCCAAATTCCCTTTTCAGGGCAATGGGGAGCTTAGGTTTTTTAGATAAGTTTTTATTTGGGGGGTTTAGTTAAGTGGGTGGTGGGTTTTACTGTTGGGGGGTTGTTTGTATTTTTTTTTTTACAGGTAAAGAGCAGATTTCTTTGGGGCAATGCCCCGCAAAAGGCCCTTTTAAGGGCTATTGGTAGTTTAGTTTAGGCTAGGGTTTTTTTTTATTTTGGGGGGGCTTTTTTATTTTGATAGGGCTATTAGATTAGGTGTAATTAGTTTAAATATTTGATCATTTCTTTTTAATTTTGTGTAATTTAGTGTTTGTTTGTTTTTTGTAATTTAGTTAATTGTATTTTATTAATGTCATTTATTTAATTGTAGTGTAATGTTAGGTGTTAATGTAAGACAGGTTAGGTTTTATTTTACAGGTAAGTTTGTATTTATTTTAACTAGGTAGTTATTAAATAGTTAATAACTATTTACTAACTATTCTACCTAGTTAAAATAAATACAAACTTAGCTGTGAAATAAAAATAAAACCTAAGATAGCTGTAATGTAACTATTAGTCATATTGTAGCTAGCTTAGGGTTTATTTTACAGGTAAGTATTTAGTTTTAAATAGATATTATTTAGTTATTAATAGTAGGTTTTATTTAGATTTATTTTAATTACATTAAAGTTAGGGTTAGATTTAGGGCTAGATTTATTAAAGCTGAGGCGTACAGGAGGTACGCCTCAGCTCGCCTGTGGCGGGGCGAAAATACCCGCAGGTATTCGGCATTGCACACGAGCGCAATTTTGCGCTCGCGTGCAATCCCGCCCCCTGCCCGCGCACAGCCAATCACGCGCGGGCAGGAGCTGTATTTCACCAGATTAGACGTGGCGAAGAGGCTCAGGAAGCAGCGGTCTGGTGATAAATTACGGCGAGCAAGTTCTTGAGAGAACTTGCTGCCGTAGGGGCTTAATAAATCTAGCCCTTAGGGTTAGGTTTAGGGGTTAATAACTTTAGTATAGTGGCAGAGATTTTGGGGGCAGCAGATTAGGGGTTAATAACAGTAATGTAGGTTACGGTGATGCTAGGGCCAGCAGATTAGGGGTTAATCATATTTGTTTATTATAGTGGCGGCGATGTCGGGAGCGGCAGATTAGGGGTTAATAATTTTATTTTATTATTTGCGATGCGGAAGGGCCTCGGTTTAGGGGTTAATAGGTAGTTTATGAGTGTACTGTTTAGCACTTTAGTTATGAGTTTTATGTTACAGATTTGTAGCGCAAAACTCATAACTACTGACTTTCAGTTTACGGTATGGATCTTGTAGTTATAGGCTGTACCGCTCGCTTTTTGGCCGGACAGGCAAACTCGTAATACCGGCGCTATGGAAGTCCCATTTGAAAAGGACTTTTTGAAAGCTGCGGTAGTTACATTGTGTTACGTCCAAAAAAGTGTGCGGTACAGAAATACCTGCAAGACTCGTAATACCAGCGGTAGTGAAAAAGAGCCATAACGCTGCTTTTTCACCCATAACGCAAAACTCGCAATCTAGCCGTTGATTAACCAAAAACAATCTTTAGAATATACTGATATATCTTAAATATCAATTCCGATTTATTAAGTTGGTCAAAAACCCCAAAAGGTCTGATAACAAAAAATGTATTTGAATGAGTATAAATTTATTGTAAAAAAATGATGAGAGGTTTAGTTAAAGGGACAGTCAACACCAAAATTTTTGTTGTTTTAAAGATAGATAATCCCTTAATTACTAATTCCCCAGTTTTGCATAACCAGCATAGTTATAATTATACATGTTTTACCTCTGTAATTATCTTGTATCTAAGCCTCAGCAGACTGCCCCCTTATTTCAGTTCTTTTGACCGACTTGCATTTTAGCCAATCAGAGCTGTCTCCATGGTAAATTCAAGTGCATGAGCTCAATGTTATCTATATGAAAAACGTGAACTAATGCCCTCTAGTGGTGACAAACTATCAAAATGCATTTAGATTAGAGGCGGCCTTCAAGGTCTAATAAATTAGCATATGAACCTCCTAGGTTTAGCTTTCAACTAAGAATACCAAGAGAACAAAGAAAAATTGGTGGTAAAAGAAAATTGGAAAGTTGTTTAAAATTACATGCCCTATTTGAAACATGAAAGTTTTTTTGGACTTGACTGTCCCTTTAAGGCTAATAATAAATTAACATTATTTAAATAGGGTCACTGAAAAATAGTGATGATAGAGTGATGCCTCCAGTTAGAGGTGGTGACAAACATAAATTGCTTTTGAAACAAGAACTCTACTGGATATATAGGTTGAGAACAATTACCCCCATAGGTTTAAATTGTGAATGATATATGAGTTATTTTATTAAATAATGTTTATTTATTATTAGTCTTAATTATACCCTTCATTCATTATAAAATCAATTCCCCCTTTCTTTGTGACCCAATTTAAATAATGTTAATTAATTATTAGCCTTAACTATACCTCTCATCATTTTTTACATTTCAATGTACAATAAATGTATACTCATTTGAATACATTTTTTGTTATCAGACCTTTTGGGGTTATTGACCAACTTAATAAACCGGAATTGATATTTAGGATATATCAGTATATTTTAAAGATTGTGTTTGGTTATTAATTTATTTGTGTGGTCTATAAATATGTTTTAAATCAAAAATATTTTTTCTGTGCGATATACAAATTATTTTAATCATATGTGAAATAGGCTACACTGTGTGATATGAATGTTGCCTGTTCTCACATGTTCTCTTAAATCCTATTGGCTGATCAATCGCATGAAGAGGACCTCCACGTCGCCGATGACTGCCACCGCTCTGGATCCGCACCTTTGATGAGTACCTATTTTGAGGTTAGTGTTAGGTTCCTTTTTTTAGATTAGTGTTTTTTGTTTCTTTAATGGGCTGAAAAAGAGCTGAGCCCTTTTCGGGACAATGGGTAGATTAGAGATTTTTTTAGTTATTTTATTTTTGGGGGTTGGGTAGGTGGGGGTTGTAATGTTAGGGGGTACTATGTTTTTTTCAGGGCAAAAGAGTTGTTAAACTTACGGCAATGCCCTACAAAAGGCCCTTTTAATGGCTATTAGTTTATTGTTAGATTAGGGTTTTTTTTTTTTTTTAAGGGGGTATTAGAATAGGAATAACTTTTTTATTTTGGATAATTTAGTTTACAGAAAATAACAATGTTAGGTTTTTTTATTTTTTGTAATCTTAGAATTTCTTTTTTTAGTAATGTTAATTTTTTTTACGTAATGTTATTTTTTTTTTTTTTGTAATGTTAGTTTTTTTTAGTAATTTAGGTTTTTTATTTTTGGTAATTTTTTATTAAATTTTAATGTAGTTAGTATTTTTTTATGTAAGTGTATTTTAATAGGGGTTAATAGTTTTATTGGGTAGTTTGCATGGTGGGGGTTGGCAGTTTAGGGGTTAATAGGTTAATTAGGTAGTTTGTGTTGTTGGGGGATGGTGGTTTAGGTGTTATTAGGTTGATTAGGTAGTTTGCGTTGTTGGGGGGTGGCGGTTTAGAGGTTAATAGGTTTATATAGTGGTTTACGTTGTGGAGGGATGGCGAATTGGGGGTTAACTTTTATTAGTTACTGCAATGTGTGGGGATGGTGAATTAGGGGTTACCTTTAATTAGTTATTGTGAGGTTTGGGTATGGCAGTTTAGGGGTTAACTTTTATTAGTTATTGCGATGTGTGGGGATGGTGGATTAGAAGTTAACTTTTATTAGTTATTGCGATGTGTGGGGATGGCGGATTAGGGGTTAACATTTATTAGTTTTTGCGATGTGGGGGGATGGTGGTTTAGAGGTTGATATTGCACATACGTTAGGTGTTTGTTAAGGCTTCCAGGGAGTTAAAGTACTTTTATAGTCAGTGCAAGGCTTGCTGTGCCTGCATATGTGAAGCGAGGTGAAAATGGAGTAAATTTTCTCCATTCTGCGCGCGTAAGTCCTTGTGCTAAATATATGATACCGACTGGCAATGCCAGTTCTATGTAAGTTTATAGGAGTAAAAACTATGGGCGACGGGTAAAATATATGCGCGTAACTTGTATGCTGCACCGTATATGTGATCGTTCGATCCAACAAAAAATTGCTGGAGCTGCATTTTGCGCCTGTCGCCACATATGTGATCGCGCCCACAGGACGCCGGGTAAAATATGCGCAAGTAACTTGTATGCTGCGCCATATATGTGATCGCTCGATCCAACTAAAAATTTCCGATGCTGCCTTCTGCGCCTGTCGCCACATATGTGATCGCGCCCACAGAGTCTGCACACAACCCCACAAAGTCAAGGCATGCAGTTATAAATGACAGCAAGGTACCAAGGTCCACATACAATTAGACCCTAAACAAAATATGTATTTTGGTAAGTTCCCTTGGGCAGAGACAGTGTTTTTATTTGGTGAAATCAAATGAACGTAGTATATAATGTACCAGTGATAGTTTACCACTCATGTAGTGAATATAGAAAGCACTTTGAGGTTGCCGGTGTTGGGCTTAGTAATGTAATTCATCCTTCACAACACAAATTATTTAGCCTGTTGTTAGAGTGGGTAACACCACCGAATCAAATTACAGCACAGACGAGATCAAATAATTATAAAACAACAACGTACACTTTAACATATTATACATGACGCACATTAACGACAGTCCCACCACTCTCCTATCTATACAGAGAACCAGTCCCCACATACAGCTAACCAGACTAACTGCAAGCTGAGCTCATCGAGTTTGCTGTGACATCGCACAATCTACAAGCTTGTAAAGTGGCTTAACCCCATTGGCTGCAATATTAATCATGAACGGCTTGCCCTGTAATGGGTTGTAGCCTCATTAGGAGTGAAAATATTAAAATAAAGTCTGGTATGAAAAATAACAAGGCATGTGTGTAAGTCAATGCCCAAATAGCTAAATATGCCCATTAGTGCGGTTACTAAGTATACCAGTTTGCATGTCCGGTCCTGTGTAAGAAGTACACAGTTTGAAACCTGGACAGGTTGCAACCCTAAAGGGACTGACGGGGGAGGGGTGCAATTGCCGAGTTGCCCCTCCCCCTTCTGGATCCACCACTGGATCACTAATAACAATGACTTTGCAGGGCTGGACGAAGCTCTCCTTCTCTCCTGGAAAACCTCATCCATCACAGTGAAAGTGCCAGCCAGGGCCTCAGCAACTGTTGAGTACTTCCCCCTCGCTATCATGCAGAACCACAGAAGCAGCAGAATTACTCTGGTATCCAGGCCCCAACTGGGTCACTTGGACCAACCGGCCCCTGACACCAGTAACCCCTTTCTCCACCTGAGGGCGGCCCGAGACTGCCCACTAAGATACAACAATGACCTGCTCCTTGCATCTTCTATTATCACCTCTTCCCTTGTTAGACTTCAGGACTTCTCTAGTGCGGCACCAAGCCTCTGGAACGCTCGTCCCTGCACTGTCAGATTTTTCCCTAGTCCTTCTTCGTTTAAGCACTTCCTAAACACATTTTTGTTCAAGAAGGCCTACCACCCAATTCAGTAACAGATTAATTCCACTTACTTAATAATTGTCCTCATCTAACTCTGTGTTAACACCATTCTCGTCCTTGCAGTCCACAGCTCCTGTTGCCACCCTCCTACCCTTCTAGATTATAAATTCCCACATGAATAGGGACATCAACTCCTCCTGTATTTGTTTATCAAATTGTGTCTTGTCTCTTAAAAGTATTGTATAAATATTTTACGTATACCAGTGTTCATTTTGACAGCAAATTTTGATTTAGTTTAAGTCATAGTCTGTTGATGAAAAAAGGCCATTTAGTTTTAGTCATAGTTAAATAATCTGATTTGTTTAGGTTTTAGTCTAGTTTTAGTCAACTAAATATCATAAGATTCAAGTCGACTAAATCTAAAGTAGATTTAGTCAACTGTATTCGAATGGGTTTAGTTAAGTGTAGCGCATTATTTGAGAATTTCTCTAGATTTACCAAACGTATTATATGGAGGTAACATCTATTAACCTGTTATTATTTATGGTATTAAGGTTTGAACATGCAATACAGAGTTGTGATATATAATATCTTATTTATCTTAAAATTAAATAAAACCAAATGTCATAAAAAAAAACAAGACCATGGCCTTGCTTTTTCACAAAAGACTAGTAATTAGATGCATTAATTATAACAACTTGCATGTGACAGTCTTCATTTTTTCAAGCAGATGTGCAACTTTAAATTATTAAAAAGAAAAACTGTAATGCCATTGCCAGTATGAGATCTACAGTATATATAGTTAGGCTTACCATAATTTTTAGAGGTGAAACTGGGACCACCTGGTGCGGTGCCAGTGGGGGTGTGGTCAGGAGCGTGGTCAAGGGGGCGTGGCAATTACCGGTCCTTTTAAAGTAGTAGCTTTTATGTGTGTAATGTTTCGTGGATACTCTACCCTTCCTCAGTCAAACAAGTGAATCAGTTTAAATAGACCATAACACCGCCCCCTAGTGAAAAAGGCACCATTACGTTGTCATGGCAAATAAATCATTAATCTAAATCTCAGATTCTAAATAATGCCAAACATCAAGCATAATTATCACTTTCATAATTATCAATTTCACAATTTAATATCTGCAGTGTAATATGTGTTTTATGTGTCTAATTAAGGAACAGAGCCAAATACTGATAAGGCATAAATACAACATTGAATGAAAGTAAAAAAGAAACACGTACCCGCTAAAGCTGTTTAAGAGGCTACTCTATACCATAATGCAGGAAGATTATAGCCAAAATGCTATCCTGCATGCAGTAAAGCAAGATCCAAGCCAAAAATCCTGCCTGTCTGTACTTCCTAGTCATACCCATATGATTCCCCTAAAGGTGTATTACCGGGAATGTCACCAGGGGTCGGGTGGGTGTTAAATTCTTGTGGCATGTGTTTACTAGTAGTACTACAAAATTAAAAAACCCTATGCTGCTCACTCAGCCGGTATTACTAAATGTAAACTTTGAAGGACATGAACGTTAAGCTAAGCAGGGCTGTATGTAACAACGTATCAGAATCCAACTATGCTGGAGAGTCACAGTCCAGTCATTTTGAATAATGTGTCTGGGTTTCAGGTGGGCTACCCGGACACATGATTTGAAACCTGGAGGTGGCGACCTTACTGGGACAGAATGAACAACTGGGTGGGACACTGGCACAGCGCCTCCAAACCGGGACAATCCCAGAAAAAGTGGGACTTCTGGTAAGCCTATATATAGTGTGTGATGAGGGGGAGTAGAGGAATTATATGGGAGTGTAGTGGTTGTGTAAGTGTCTGGAGGAAATGGATGAAAAGTGGGCAAGAGTTGAGATAATATATATATTGTTTATTTTCAGATTTACTTATTTAACCTTATTGCTTTGAGCGCCCTCTTCAACTAAAATTGTTCATTATACTTTTTATTATATTAACTTAGTTTTCATCACTGTAAATATGTCGTTTGTCAAAGAAATTAACACTGATTTATACGAATTGTACCCACAGACAGCGCTGCAGAATATGTTAGCGCTTAAATAAAGTATAAAAATATAAAAATTTGGGATTTCATGTCCCTTTAATTTGTTGTTCAGTTTTGAAGGACAGCTAGTGACAAAGAAGGGTTATTTTTTGTTGGATAGTAAGAGACAATGAAGGGATCGTCTTGTAGGATAGTGGGAGACAACAAGGTACCATTGTTTGTAGGAGAGAGTAGCAACAAAGGGTTCCTTGTAGACTAGTGAGAGACATTGTGGGGTCGATTTTGTAGCAAAGCAAGAGGCAGCAAATGGTTAATTCTCATAAAAACTGCAAAACAGTGAGGGGTTAATTTTGAAGCAGAGCAATTGACTCGTTTTTTTTTTGGGAAGTGAAAGGGTTTTTGTAAGCTATGTAGACAATGGGTGATTCATTTTCTGTAAGGGAGACAATAGTTTTGAATCACAGACAACAAGAGGTTAATGTTTGCAGGCTAACGAGAGGGCTAGAGACTAGGGCTTTTGTGTATGAGAGTAAATGACAATAATGGGTTATTTTTATGATATTGAGAGGCAGCAGGGATTTTTGTATTTATTTCATTTTATAGCATAAAGGAAACGAATCCCTAATACAAATGTAGGATAAAGGGTGACGGAGGGGTTATTCTTGTAGAAGAGCGCTAGAAACCAAGGGGTTAATGTGACACGCACACAATTTTTTTTAAGTGCAGCCTCCAGATTTCCTCTAATCGCGTGCACCCCTAGCATGACCTCTGTATATGTACGTGTCAAGCAGAGCGCGTCCCTGAGCCAGGCAGCGCGTGCACCTCAAGCGCACTAGTAACACACTTGGCCGTGACACGGGGTTACGGTGTGTGCAAGGGGCGGCCGCACTAGCTCCTGCAATGGGAGGTACGTATTGTGTAGGCTGGGGGAGGATCTTGTTCGCAGATAAACACAGGCTGCCGGCTCCGGCCACACAGTGCCAACGACGGCTGAACTGTGAGCAGTGATTACCGGGGAAGGATCCGTGATATCTCTGAGAGGGCCCCGCACTCACTTCACGTGCACACGCTTGGAGAAAGGTACAGGGTTGGAGCGTGCGGGTATCTGACATCTGTGTGATAGTATTGAATTACCCCCAAAGGGCTACAGAAGAGCCCCTACTGGGCACCTGGATCTGGGGTATCACCAGCTCAGGCGGCTAGATCTGGTTGCTGCCAGTGCTGTAACAGTAACCCACGAACTGACAGCATTTCACAGCGTGACTGCGCTTGCTCCGTATTCGCTTTGTGTGTGAGCTGCTCTGGTTATTACGCAGCTCTGATGGGTGTATTGAGCTGGTTTCTACTGTGTAGATTTCCCTCATTTTACTTGGGAGGGGGAATATTTTCTAATGGGTTTTGTGTGTGTGGCTGCCCTCTTTGCTAAGGGTGTACTGTGCCTAGGTGGGCATTTGCCCCTATTTGTTGGTGTTTGTGCCTCTGCCCATTCTTCTCATCAAGGGAACTTTCATGTATGGGGTCATCACAAATAAAAAATAAAATAAAAAAATATATGTATACATAATATGGATACAACCTAGAGGGCATTTGCCCCCCCAGGAACAATGGCCAGCCCTTCTTCACTCTGTGGTCTGCAGCTTGTTCCTTTTTCTCTCACCTACTTGTGGTCAACAACTTTCCCACATCTAAACAAGCCTATACTGGAGTATGTGTCTTTCATCACCACTGAAGTGTCTGCTGCTCTCTTTCCTTCCTAGTCACTGCTGGGATATCTGTAGAGGCTATAATCTTCATATTCTTGTTGAGACACCTGCCCCCTCCCCTTTTACTGTTTTCTGGGGTCTCTGCTGATCTGATTCCTTCTTCATCACTAGTGGCAAATGGCCTTTCCTTTTATATTTTTTTTTTTTTTTTTTTTTTTATTTCTAAAATGCCTGCAGGTCTCCCTAATGTGTCATTATGAAGGTGCCTGTAGCTCATGTCACTGAAGTCCCTGCAGCTTTGGGTACCTATAGTTATCCTTTCATTTCTCACAAGTACATCACACATCTTGCAGAATTTCTTTTTGTATGTGTGGCTCTAATGTATGCCTATTTGCTCATTATGTGTGGAAATGCTGTATCATGGAAAATCTATTGGCTGTTGATTATATTGAAAATCACTCTAATGCCAACTTTATGTATGACATTTATTTGTATACCAGTAAATTGTCAAATGTATTTCTTTAGACATAATTTGTGTAAATTTAAGTATTGGCTGTGTCATCCATAGACTAAGTATATATTAAACCCCCTTCCCCCCCCCCCCCCCAAACATTGGTATATTACACAAATTCACTGTTTATCATCATTAGCGAACGCATGGGTTTAGATCCAGATTAATTTTTATATCTGCCTTCTGATTAAATCAATATGCGAAAAACAAATTTTCAGCCCAAATACACCTACGTTTTGGTATAGCTTTGGCAGTGACCATAATGCACACATAAAGAATAGCTAAAACAAAAAAAAAAGAAAATTAATAGCATAAGTGTTAATATGAATGTGCAGAGTTCACCAAAAATGTGCAAACTTATCAGACATCTTTTTTTTTTTTTTTTCTTCTTCTAAAGACTGTATGTTTATAAACCTGTATATAGTGTGCTTATGATCTTCTGCAAAATAAGTTATTTGATCTTCGATCCACTGATTTGTCTTTTGGTGTGTGACATTTTCTGTTTAGTCCTGAAAGAGTAGGAAAGGAGAGGGAAAAAAAAAATAATAGTGTGTGTGTGTGTGTGTATGTGTATATATATATAATTTCTCCCCCCCCCCGAAATAGATGGCATGTCATTTGCCTTATTGTGTACAATGATATTTTGGGTATTTCACCCCTTTTTCAGACTGAGTTTAAAACCTAGCTATTGCAAGCTATTTCTGAGATTTACATAGTATTCTGCATGCACCCTGGTAGCTGCTGTTTTGGGAAATATGCTGCCTTGGGACTATATATAAAAGCCTTTTTTTTTTTTTTTTTTTTTTTTTTTTTTTTTTCTTCTATATCTATATATTCCAGCACAAAAAGCAGGCACTCTCCAGAATTTGAATCACCAAATTACTTTATTCCAATATTGTGATGTTTCAGGGTTTAGACTTTATTTTGCGTTAAAGCAATTGAAATGGTTAAAGGGATACTGTACCCAAAAATTTTCTTTCGTGATTCAGATTGAGCATGAAATTTTAAGCAACTTTCTAATTTACTCCTATGATCAAATTTTCTTCATGCTCTTGGTATCTTTATTTGAAATGCAAGAATGTAAGTTTAGATGCCGGCCCATTTTTTGGTGAACAACCTGGGTTGTCCTTGCTGATTGGTGGATAAATTCATCCACCAATACAAAAGTGCTGTCCAGAGTACTGAAACCAAAAAAAAGCTTAGATGCCTTCTTTTTCAAATAATGATAGCAAGAGAACGAAGAAAAATTGATAATAGGAGTAAATTAGAAAGTTGCTTAAAATCGCATGCTCTTTCTGAATTACAAAAGAAAAAAATTGGGTACAGTGTCCCTTTAATGTTCATACAGAACCTTTGCCTTGTGCTGATTATCTTCTCTGAGCTATCTAATTGTCTGCAAGAAATGTACAAATCTGGGTATTTTTAGAACATTTTATAAACCAAAAGATGAGTATTGTGAAGAGTTTAGTTTATGTCTGCACTTTTTTTTGTATTATCAATGTACTGTTCTATATTTGACTCTGTAGAACACACGCTAGTCTATATCATGTGACTAATTCTGCATATGCTGAGCTTTTTTGATTGATGCTAAAATGTTTCTCATTGAATATCACTGTTTAGAATATTACAATCTATACATTTTTTTTTTTTTTTTTTTTTTTTTTTTTTTTTTTTTTTTCTGCTACAAATTTTATAGGAAGCATTTGAAAAACTATTGATTTCATTTATGTTGCAACCTTGCCTGCTATTCTGTGATATAAAAGGACCTAAAACTCAATATTGGAAAGCACATGAATGTATTTCAGTTTGTAATAGAAGTATTTTTGCAATGCCGTTGTATTAGCAAACCTGTTTGTAGTATAGTGTGTGTGTACACGTGCACCCTTATTCAACAACTGTGCCTGCTCAGAGAGATGCTAGTTAAATCTATTCTCTATGATGCAGACTTGGTTATAGCCAATCAGAGCTTGATTACAAGCGCAGTAAGAATATGTACCTGTTTGCCTTGCACAGAAAACGTTACCTAACACTTTTGTATTGGAATACTGCTTCTATTCAAAATTAGAAAGCGCTCATGTATTTCAATTGTTGAATATCCATTGTAAAGGAACGATCAAAATTTAAATGCACATAGATAAACTAGGTATTTGAATAGAAACACATTTACAATATATTCTGTATGTGTGGGCAAAAATGATTCTAGTAAAAGTTATCTCTGTTTTAGTGTTAACATTTTTCTCTACATGTGAAGCATAGTTATATATTCTCAATGCACCAGTATTTTAAATACTGCAGCTGCGTAGAGTGCCAGTGGGGCTTGTATCATGTCGGATCAATTTGTTAATTGCCATTACCAGATGGTGCAAGTGCTGTGTTAAAAATGCTGATGCACTGTGCATACTTAAATACATTTTTGCAACAACTATAGATTTATATTAGAAGCATTTTTGCTAATACATGTATATTACAAAAATGCTTCTATTCAAAACTGAAATGCATCCATGCAGATTCTAATTTTGTCTCGAATGTCCCTTTTTAACACCAACTTGGAAACTTTCAGATAGCATTCGGTCATTTGTGACGTTTTGCATTGCTGTAACTCTGTAAAGCTCTATTTTCAGTGATTCAGTATTTGTTGGTTGTGTGAGTGCATTGTATGCAACAAGAGTGCAGTTCCATTGTTATCGTGAGCATATACTTTAAAGGGACATAAAACCCAAATGTTTCAATTCGTGATTCAGATAGAGAATGCAATTTTAAACATTTCAATTTACTTCTATTATCTAATTTACTTTATTCTTTAGATATTCGTTATTGAAGAAATAGCAATGCCAATGGGTGAGCCAATTGCACAAGGCATCTATGTGCAGCCACCAATCAGCAGCTACTGAGTCTATTTGGAATGCTTTTCAACAGAGTATATCAAACAAATGAAGCAAATTAGATAATAGAATTAAATTGGAAAGTTGTTTAAAATTTCATAGTGTTTCTGAATCCTGAATGGAAACATTTGGGTTTTATGTCGCTTTAATACACATGGTTATTTGAGGTTTATTCATGCTTTGCAATCAATGATCCACTCTTCAGTACTCTAGACTTGTCTTTGCATGCATGATAATTAGAGGAGTTAAAAATATGTATACGAGCCAGACTGTGTTCAGTCACCAGGGTCAAAGTTCTATAGGTACAGGAAACCCAGAACTCTTATGATTCAGAGCATACAATATTTTAAAACAACTTTCTAATTTAATTCTATTATCAAATTTGCATTGAATTTAGGTGCAACAATGTACTACTGGGAGCTAGCTGAGCACATCAGGCAAGCCAATGATGAGGCATATATGCACAGCCACCAATCAGCCGCTAGCTCACAGTAGTGCTTTGTTGCTCCTGAGCATACCTAGGTTTTTGTTGCAACAAAAGATAACAAGAGAACAAAGCACATTTTGTTAACAGAAGTAAGTTGGAAATTTGTTTAAAATGACATGTTCTATCTAGATCATGGAAGGTTTCATAGCCCTTTTAATGAGTTTGGGGATTTTTTTTTTTTTTTTTTATGCCCACCAAAGAGATCTCACATTTTTCATCAGGGAATTCCAATAAGAAGGGGAACTGTGCATAATCAGCCGTTTTATTGGTAACAAAATCTGGAAGGAGACAATAGTAATGTAAAGCAAATCGGCTTTTGGTGAAATGATGATATATTTCTGTTTAATTTAGGAGTGGTACTTGCAATTACTATCTAGGAGTTAAACCTCTGCACTAGCATTTATTCACTGTACTCTTCGCTGATTATCTCATAAGAGCCGCTCTAGTTGACTGGGTTATTTGCTGCTGGCAATATTTTAATGTTAAAAGATCTAATGGAAAAGGATTTGCTCAACATGTTACATGAGTGAAACAGGATCTAGTAGCATGTAGTAGAAAAATAATTAGAGTATATGGTGTGTTGATATTCACCCTAGAATACTGAGTTTAACCCCCACAAATGAGTTAAACACATAGATAAAAGTCCCACTTGTAAGTTGCAAGAGCTGAACAAAGCCAGTGGTTGGACCACGTGACTGCTGCTTCCAGTTAGCTTAATTACTGTTTCCTGCTTGAGACCAGCAGTTCTCTGTAGTTCCCCAGCAGGACTTTAATTATTTGTTTAGCCTTTTTCGTCTGTGAAATACAAAGTTGCAGGATGAGTAGTGAACACAAACTACTTTGTCTGAGTCCTGAAAAATTTAAATTTAAAAGTGTTTTTTTTTTTTTTATTTCTATGTCTGCTCAACTCTTTTTAGCTGGGATTATTTTTGGTTATCTCATCCTATTTACGCCTTTGTGTGATTTCCGTGCTGACGAGTTTACGTCCTATTTCATAATCTACAGGGATGTCCTGGTTTGACCCTAGCACCAGCTATCAGTCGTACAGTAAGTCATAAAGGAAGTTGCTTAAGATTTAGAAATATTCAGTTGAGTCATTCCTCTTCACCTGTATACTGTGTGGGTTAGGTTTGTTCTTTGGGTTGGTTTATGAGAGGATTAAAGTGCTTAGGTTTTCTATTAAATAAAACTAATATATCACAGAGGAGCCGCATAGCATAAACAAGCAGAGAGATCTAGGGTCCCAAGATTATGTATTTATTTTTAATTTAAAATGAAATAGTCTGAGCTAAAAATGCAATTAAAATGTGTTTTTTCTTTCTTTCATGATTCAGGGTATATGCTTTAAAAATACGACAGAAAAGTTGGGCTTTGTTCTGTTAATATCCTTATTTAAAAAAAATGGGTAGGTAGGCTCAAGAGTATGTATGAAGCACTATACCTCATGACATTTATAAACTTTTTGTAAAAAAAAATTGTATGCTTTTGTCTGTCTGAATTGTTTACTTGTTATAACCCCTCATGTTGTCATTAGATGCACACCTCGCCCTGCCTACAATTAGGGACATAAAACATTTTGGGCTAAATTACAAGTGCCACGCTAACTGTTGCGCGCAAGCAAAAAAGGGTTTATCAGGTTTTTCGCTCGTATTACAAGTTGAAAGTAAATGCTATCACTTGAGCTCAATTGAAGTTAACACGCGTCGGGTTAGCACTACCTCAGATCTCTAGTTAACTGTTTAGCAAAACAAAGTCTCACAAAACACATCAAAAATACATATAGTATGTATGCATACAGTATCTCACAAAAGTGAGTACACCTCACATTTTTTTTAAAATATTTTTTCATGTGACAACACTGAAGAAATTACATTTTGCTGCAATGTAAAGTAGTGAGTGTACAGCCTGTATAAATAACAGTGTAAATTTGCTGTCCCCTCAAAATAACTCAACACACAGCTATTAATGTCTAAACCGTTGGCAACAAAAGTGAGTACGCCCCTATGTGGAAATGTCCAAATTGGGCCCAAAGTGTCTATTTTGTGTGGCCACCATTATTTTCCAGCACTGCCTGAACCCTCTTGGGCATGGAGTTCACCAGAACTTCACAGGTTGCCACTGGAGTTCTCTTCCACTCCACCCTGACAACATCACAGAGCTGGTGGATGTTAGAGACCTTGCGCTCCATCGTTTTCTGTTTGAGGATTCCCCACAGATGCTCAATAGGGTTTAGGTCTGGAGACATGCTTGGCCAGTCCATCACCTTTACCCTCAGCTTCTTTAGCAAGGCAGTGGTCGTTTTTCAGGTGTGTTTGGGGTCGTTAACATGTTGGAATACTGCCCTGCGGCTCAGTCTCCGAAGGGAGGGGATCATGCTCTGCTTCAGTATGTCACAGTACATGTTGTCATTCATGGTTCCTTCAATGAACTGTAGCTCCCCAGTGCCGGCTGCACTCATGCAGGCCCAGACCATGACACTCCCACCTGCATGCTTGACTGTAGGGAAGACACACTTGTCTTTGTACTCCTCACCTGGTTGCCGCCACACACACGCTTGACACCATCTGAACCAAATAAGTTTATCTTGGTCTCATCGAACCACAGGACACAGTAATCCATGTCCTTAGTCTGCTTGTTTTTAGCAAACTGTTTGCAGGGTTTCATGTGCATCATCTTTAGAAGAGGCTTCCTTCTGGGACGACAGCCATGCAGACCAATTTGATGCAGTGTGCGGTATATGTTCTGAGCACTGACATGCTGACCCCTCATCCTTTCAACCTCTGCAGCAATGCTGGCAGCACTAATACGTCTATTTCCCAAAAACAACCTCTGGATATGATGCTGAGAACGTGCACTCAACTTCTTTGGTCGACCATGGTGAGGCCTGTTCTTGGTGGAACCTGTCCTGTTAAACCGCTGTATGGTCTTGCCCACCTTGCTGCAGCTCAGTTTCAGGGTCTTGGCAATCTTCTTATAGCATAAGCCATCTTTATGAAGAGAAACAATTCTTTTTTCAGATACTCAGAGTTCTTTTCCATGAGGTACCATACTTAACTTCCAGTGACCAGTGTGAGAATAACAGCAAATTTAACACACCTACTCCCCATTCACAACTGAGACCTTGTAACCCTAGCGAGTCACATGACACCGGGGAGGGAAAATAGCTAATTGGGCCCAATTTGGACATTTCCACTTAGGGGTGTACTCACTTTTGTTGCCAACAGTTTAGACATTAATGGCTGTGTATTGAGTTATTTTGAGGGGACAGCAAATTTACACTGTTATACAGGCTGTACACTCACTACTTTACATTGTAGCAAAGTGTCATTTCTTCAGTGTTGTCGCATGAAAAGATATAATAAAATATTTTAAAAAATGTGAGGGGTGTACTCACTTTTGTGAGATTGTATACATGCGAAAAGATGCTCAGTATATGTCATGTAAGTACTATGTAATAGGGGATTATCCATGCTTGAAATCCATAAGAGATATAGAATCAATATCAGGTCCCGCACTCTCCGCTGTGAAAACACAAACTTCTTTAATTGAACTGTGACGTTTCAGGGTAGTTGGGGCCCTTGCCTCAGACTGATAACAAATATAGTGCAACTTACTTACCTTAAATACCCTTCACAATGTACTGTGAATGCTAAACACCTGCAGCTTCTCATCTGCGCAACTGAGCATTCTCAGATAACTACGGTGGCTGCATTGGGACAAACAACTAAAAGGAAAGTTAAAAATGGGAAAATGCCTGACATTACAATGTTCATATAAACAAAAATGTAACCTAAGTAGCCCTGATATATGTGATAAATAACTCGTCTTCACAATATGTAACAAAACTAGCAAAAACAAAAATTGGCTACAAATAAATATTACATCTTAACTAATGAGGGGAATAAGTAAGATGTTACTTGCAAAAATACAGGCAGATAATGAATATCAAGTGTAATTATGAAATCCATACCCTGTAACAGGGCATAATTAATTTGACCAGGGAGACAAATGGAACCTACCTACCGCAAAAATTGCTTTAACTAGGTGGGAATATGTCAAAAAGACATAACAATTATGAATACAATCTTAATCATCCCTGTATAATCTAATAACTGACAGACTATGAAAGTATGACCTTCAAATTAGTATGAATCTATAGCTAGCTGTACTACACAATATACTATTACATGTAAAATATGTACAAACAGGATCATTACAAGTAACATTGCATATAAAAATGGGTATTAAGGCCCCTAGGTTTTAAAGTATCTAAGGTGTAAATCCACCTGGTCTCTCTTTTTTGCAACAGTTTGGCCCTTTTTACCCCCTTTCAGTAAGGGAGGGACGTGATCAATGATCACGTATTACAAATTGGCCACAGTATGTTTGGCAGACAAAAAGTTTCTAGCCACTGGCTGATCACTTTCAACATTTGCTAGGGCAGCACGTATGGATGCCCTGTTATTGGCCATACGGGTGCGTAGATCATCATTCGTTTTGCCAACGTAATATCTGCCACAGCAACAATGCAGCATGTACACTATAAACTTGGTAGTACCTGTGTGACTCTGTGCTTAATGGCATAGCGTTTTGTTGTGCCATGGGTGGACAAAATGGGTGGTTTGTACCAACCCATTACAGGTAGTGCAACCCATACACTTAAAACAACCATGTTTAGGCTTCCCTAACCAAGTCTTGTTGGTATAAATTTGGACATTGTCAGGACGCATCAAGTAGTCCCTCAAAGATCTTGAACGTTTATAACCAACCCTCGGATGGATGGTATTCTTAAAGGATAAGCGTTCATCTGTGTTGATGATATGCCAATTCTCCTGTAGACTACTGGGTGTTTGCCACTTGTCAGGAGAATATGTGGTCACAAACATCATCCTTGAAGCCACATCAGGTGTGTCTAAGCTGGTTCAATGCTTCAGCTTGTGTCAATGTGGACATAGTAGATTTGATATTCTGAATGGTTTTACCTTTATATCCACTTTGGATAAACTTGTTCTCCATTTCCTGGAGTTGTTCCAACTTTTTACTTTCAGTACTGTTGTTCCGTACCACTCTCTTCAATTGGGAGATAGGCAGTGCCCTTTTAAGGGCTGGTGGATGGCAGCTCTTAGGATGGAGTTCTTATCCGTCTCCTTAGTGTATAGAGTAGTCTCTAGGCGATTACCATTCTTGAAGATTAACAAATCTAAAAACTCAATACAGGTGTCAGAAGCATTCATCTTGAATTTGGGCAAACCAGTTATCCAACTCATGTCTGGTGCCCATCCAAATGATACGCAAGATATATATATATATATATATATATATATATATATATATATATATATATATATATATATATATATTATTCTCTGATGTTTGGGTCACGAAATAGATCAGTGTCAAATAGCTCAAATTCTGCCATAAAGATGTTGGCATATGATGGGGCCATATTCGACCCTATCACCTTTCCAGAAATCTGTAAGTAAAATTTCCGTTCAAAATGGAAATAATTACATTCCAGGCAGAATTCGAGAAGACGTTATATTATCTGCACATGTGGACCCACATATGGGTATCGATTTAAATGTCTCCTTGTGGCATCCAGGCCACCTGTATGAGGAATGGCAGTATAAAGACTGGTGACATCCAGTGTCGCCAGTAAGTCAGTATTAGTGATCGTCATAGAAATTATGCAATGTTTCTTACTAAAGACTGTAGTATAGAATCCACATAGATAGCGAGGGATTATAAAACAGATCCACGAGCAGAGACGATTGGTCTCCCCGGAGGTTTCAATGGATTTTTATGTACCTTAGGCAAGGTGTAGAGGATAGGAGTTATCGGGCAATCCGTGAGTAAATAAGACGCTAGGGTTTTATCAATCCAGCCTTGTTGTTCCAAAGATTGTGTGTAATCATCAATCTCCTTCTTAAATCCCTTTATAGGATCTCCAGGTAAGGCTCTTTAGGTCTTGCTGTCATTCAATTGAAGCAAAATATCCGACCTGTAATCATCATAGTTCATAACTACCAGAGCACTCCCCTTGTCTGCTTCTCTGAAAATAAGTTTAGGACTGTTTCTCATGTTTATATGAACATTGTGAAAGTAAATCATAGTGTTTTACAAACGCTTGGATTTACTATTGAAACAAAGGGCACTTTCATTCATGACGTATAAGATACTTCATGTAGAAAACTCCTTTTTATTTGATTCAATCGATCGCTGTTGTTAGCTGCTTCGGCAGCCCACGGCTAAATTTTTTATTTTTTTGGCTAAGAGGTGACTTTTTCACCTCTTAGCCGAAAGCCGTGTGGTAAATCCGGCTTGGCACCCTTGGGAGCCGGATTTACTGCACTGCTATTGGCTAAGAGGTTAAAAAAAAAAAAAAAGTCACCTTTTTAGCTTAACTCTTTTTTTTTTTTTTTTTTTTTTTTTTTTTTTTAGCCGTGCTATGCTGTAGGAGCTAAGAGCGGCGATTGAATCAACTAAAGGAGCTTTCTACATGAAGTATCTTATACTTCATGAATAAAAGTGCCCTTTTATTTGTGTCAATGGTAAAGCCTAGTGTTTTTAAAACGCTAGGATTTACTTTATCTTTGCTTTAGTTGTTTGTCCCAATGCAGCCACTGTAGTTATCTCTGAGCATGCTCAGTTGCGCAGATGAGAAGCTGCAGGTGTTTAGCATCCACAGTTCATGTGGAGGGTATTTAAGGGTAGTAAGTTGCACTATTTATGTTATCTGCCTGAGGAAGGGGCTAACTACCCTAAAACATCACAGTTCAATTAAAGAAGTTTGTGTTTTCACAGCGGAGAGTGCGGAACCTGTTTATTTAATTTGTTTACTTTTCCTACCCAGAGCACCCCGAAAGTTTGAAGTTTATTGTGTGTGTATATATTAGGGTTGCACGATACCATTTTTTTTTTAAGACCGAGTACAAGTACCGATACTTGTTTTCAAATACTCGCCGATACCAATTACCGATACTTTTTTTTTTTATGTCATGTGACAGTTTACCAAGCACAATACAGACTAATTATTTAAGATCCCTTCTTTATAATTATGAAGGACTGTAGCTCAAAAGACATTATGAAATAATAAAACAGGTTTTATTTGTCACAAAGTTCACAGAACATGTTTAGAAATAAAAATATTAAAATAAAATATATTAACAACAATAAATAACAAATATAAAATTGCAACCAACCAAAAGTGCCATACAGTAAAAAATAGAACAGAATACTGTTTAATCATGGTGAACAACACTATGGGCTAGATTACATTTGACTGGTAAGCTTTACCAGTGCTCTCATTACACGTCCTACTCCATTAAAGGCTATGGAGTTGGAAATGTGAACAGAGCATTGGTAAAGTTTACCAATCAAATGTAATCTAAATCTAGTCCTATAATTGCAGGATGAGTGTTCATTGGGATTAACTTAATTTTTCCTATGAGTACTCTAACTGCAATTATATAAGCTAAGATGTTCCTCAGAGTACAGTAAGTTTTGAACATAATTGTGCAAGATGAGAACTAGCAGTATAAAAGGCAATCTAGCAATTAGAATAATTTTTCAAAAGTTAGTGGCAAGTTCTTTTTAAGGAACAGAACAGAAGCATCTCTGCATGTTCAGCTATAAGTCTGTTTTTGCTATCAGTAAGGAGGTTCAACTTTCCACACTACTGCATGGGGCAGAAAGATATTTTTGGGCCATTTTAGCCAGAGCTGTAAATCTCAGTTTATTAACTGCCCAGTACTTCAGGGGTTTGTCTGAACGCAGTACAGTGATCTCTCCTACAATAATACAAATAAGAGCAATTTGTATTGGCAGAACAGTAGTAAACAATTTTTAGTTTAGTCTCCACTCCAGCTTTAAATTAAATGGGAACATGCAGTTTGAAAAAAAACACCACAAGCATATGGGTAGTAAGTGGAGGTATCGGTTTAAGTATCGGTGCATTTGCACGAGTACAAGTACTCATTCAAGTACTTGGTATCGGTACCGATACTAGTCTCGGTATCGGTGCAACCCATATATATATATATATATATATATATATATATATATATATATATATATATATTTATATTCATTCATTTTTATAGTCGGCTGTCATTCCAGGACCGGTCCTATTTTATATAATGTTTAATTTTTCTAGTGACTCTTTGTTTACTGCCTTTGTTGCGAGTCCATACCTGATATTGTGTATTAATAAATTTGTATTTTGATACTTAAATTTTGAGATTGTTGCATATTTTTTCAAAAGAGTGCTGAATTCAATGTCTTTAAAACAGTGCTATTATTATGTACCACTGTCTTTCTTTTTTAAGTAGTCTATAAAATCTATACTTATTCTAAATCTACATTTGACTGGAAAATGCAACAGCATGTATCAATATAAACGGCATCTTAATTACATATTAGCACCAATATTTCAGACCTTTTGAAACCTTATACAGTATAATAGATTAATACCTGTAAAGTTGATAAATGGGTACAGACATCAAACTCGTGGTTAAGGAGAGAGACCTTCCATTTTACCTCTCTGTCACATGTCAACCCTTTGAATTTATTTTAAAAAAAAATGGCACGTAGTAAATTATAGGGAGAGGTAAAGTCTTAGTAGGTTCCCTCAGCTGCAATGAAAACTCTCTGATACCTGATGATCACTATTCCTAATGTGGTTCACCTACATCACACAGAGGAAGTCTCGCACTCGCTTGCAAGTACACAGCTTAGATTAAAAGCAAAAATGTAAGAGTTAGTTACCGCATTTGTCCAAATGAGTCAAGTCCAGGAACCACGTCATGGTCTCTTCCCATCCTGGATCCCTAATACAGGTAACCACTCAAGGGTGCACATGCTTATGTAATCTCCCTAGACACATACAAAACGCTTAAGTGGACTGCACTCTCAGACTGGACCGGGTACACATTCTATGACTCTTAAAAATGCACATCCCTGGGTGCTCAATAGCACTCGCAGGTAGCTGTACAATCCCCATAGAGCCCCAGGCAGCTAACCCCAGACAAGTCTAGGTGCAAAGCCCATAGGGAAAATTACTAAACAGAGGAAGTCTGGCCCTCACTTGCAAGTACACAGCTAATATTAAAAGCAAAAATGGAAGTTAGTTACCACATTTGGTCAAATGGGTCAAACCCAGGAACCACGTATGTTCTATCCGAATCATGAATGTCTAATTATGACTTTACTGTCCCTTTTAATGGTTATTGTATATAGTAGGCAGTAGAGAATGTTTAAATTTGAGCAGGATAGTTAAATGGATAGTCTAGTCAAAATTAAACTTTTTTTTATTCAGATCGTGCATGCAACTTTCTAATTTACTCCTATTACTTTTTTTTCTTCGTTCTCTTGATATCTTCATTTGAAAAAGCAGAAATGTAATCTTAGGAGCCGGCCCACTTTTGGTTCAGAACATGGGTAGCGCTTGCTGATTGGTGGCTCGTAAGTTTATATTCCTGCTTTTTTTAAATAAAGAGCAGGCAATTTTTTTTTTATTTTTTTTTTAAATATTGTATTGTGCTCGTTTTTCTTTTCCTATATTTGATAATCTCTTGATATATCAATATTTTATGTAAAATAAATACTTCTGTTAATCATTAATCGAGTTGCCTTTCTTGTTCTAGGAGGTTATGACTCTTAGGTAAAATATGGACATTTAGATCTGTGTCTCTTTTCTGCTTGGATCCATTACTACTGGATACTATTGTCACTGCTAATGGCTGTACAAGATCATGCTTTATGTGTCTGTATACATTGTCTTATCCTAACAATAAAATATAGACCTAGCCTTTTTCATTGCGTGATTCATATGCATGGCAGAACATTGCTTTTAATCTGTTTTAATCCTGATTGGTAGATGTCACTTCTGTTAACATGTTGCTAGTTTGTGCAGAGGGAATTATAAATTGATATTATTACTTCATATTCCTCCCCCTGGGTGTAGTTCCATTTATCCTTTAACAAAATCTCAGTGCTTTGCCAGAGTCCTTAGTAACAAACCTACTGTGTGCTTGTTCTCTACGCTCTCCATATCTTTCCTGTGCCCATTCCTGCTCCCTTATCAAAGTACTAAGGGTTTCTAAGAAGCACTCTGTTGCGTCAATTTATCTTGTGGCAGTGATTAACCCGGCCTCTGAGCGGTTACAAAGGACACATTCTTGCAAATATGTGCAAGTGGTGATTTGATTGATATTGAGAGAGAGAGAGAATAATATATATCTTGAAATAAACTGTAGATGGGGTACAAAATATGGATAGGAAAACTGTGTCATTATGATGACTCATGAAATCCACACAAAGGGACAGTCAAATAATTATTTTGCTGCATCTAAGGGGACATAATATGATGCATAACCTATATCTTGTTCTTCACAAATGTTGTGCTTTTTTTTTTTTTTTTTTTTGTTTCCCTCTGCTGAGAAACTTGTAAAACAACCAGTGAGCCTTTACCTCATTGATTAGTTGAGCACACTCTTACAGGTAGGAAACCCTTTTATTCAAATTGCTTTGGATCGGAAAGGGTTTGGAGTTTGGAATGCTTGCAAAATGGGACAGTTGAAGGAGGGGATGGGACCATGTGTAAACAACAATATCTTGTGTCATAATACAGCTTCTACATGTAACTAAAGGTAGTCTTATGTCACTTTTAAAAAAACCTTTTTTTTTTAAATTTGTTTTTTTTTTTTTTTTTTTTTTTTTAACCCAAAATTTTTCTTTCGTGATTCAGAGCATGAAATTTTAAGAAACTTTCTAATTTGCTCCTATTATCAAATTTTCTTCATTCTCTTTGTATCTTTATTTGAAATGCAAGAATGTAAGTTTAGATGCCGGCCTGTTTTTGGTAAACAACCTGGGTTGTCCTTGATGATTGGTAGATAAATTCATCCACCAATAAAAAAAGTGCTGTCCAGAGTCCTGAACGTAAAAAAAAGCTTAGATGCCTTCTTTTTCAAATAAAGATAGCAAGAGAACGAAGAAAAATTGATAATAGGAGTAAATTAGAAAGTTGCTTAAAATTGCATGCTCTATCTGAATCAAGAAAAAAAATTTGAGTTCAGTGTCCCTTTAAAATAACAGAAAAAGTTTGCGTTTATTTTTTTTTTTATTAAAGGGCCATAATACCCAAATGTTTAAACACTTGAAAGTGCTGCAGTATAACTGTAAAAAGCTGACCAGAAAATATCACCTAAACATCTCTATGTAAAAAAAAAAAAAAGAGAGATATTTTACCTCAAAAGTTTCTCAGTAGCCACATCCCATTGTAAAGGACTTCTAAGCAACAAATCAGTATGTCTGTCATGAGATCACAGTAAGAGTTCATGACCTCGGCACTGTTGATGCTGATTGGCTGCTGTTCATTTATTCATTTTTTTAAAAAAAATTTTTTTTACCTGCAGCTGGGCAGTAACTGAAGTATAACTTTTTACACAGAACTTACTCTGCTTAGCTGAGGAAATTGTGAGGTAAAATATCTTCCTTTTTTTATATAGAGATGCTCAGGTGATTATATGCTAAATCACTTGAAACTAATGCAGTATAACTGTAAAAAGCCGACCGGAAAATGAGTATTATGTCCCTTTAAGTTTAGATTTTGAAATTCCGAATTGGGGACTATGTACCTGTATTACGACAGCATTACACTATTGGTGGCTACCTTTTTAAAATATCTAGTTAGCCAATCACAAGACACAAATATGTGCAGGCACCAATCACCAGCTAGCTCCCACTAGTATAGGATATGTTTGTATTAATTTTCATCAATGGATACCAAGAAAACCATAGCACATTTTAAAAATAAAAGTGATTTTAAAACTATGTATTAAAATGAACTGCTCTGGTTCTTGCAAGTTTAATTTGGACTTTCCTATCCCTTTAAGTATTTTATGTTTATGCAATTAAGTTGTGCTTTTTGGATAAAGTAACATTTATAAATAACATAAAATATTCTACTATTGGGAAGTTATTACTGCGAAATCCAGCTACTTCATATCACCCACCAGGCAACCGTTTCTGTGGGAAAAGTCTAATTGTAAAATTCCCCATACATGTCAGGTCATTTAAAGGGATATGAAACTCAACATTTTTTTTTTTCTTTTATGATTCAGATAGAACATGCAATTTTATACAACTTTCTCATTTACTTCTTTTATGACTTCTTCATTGTCTTGGTGTCTTTTGTTGAAAAGCAGTGACATAAGCTTAGGAGGTGGCCCATTTGTGGAGCTCTATATGGCAGCAGCTTTGCAAGAATGTTATCCATTTGCAAGAGCACCATTTCCTGCCATGTAGAGCTCCAGATCCGTACCTACATATCTCTTCAACATAGAATAGGAACAAAGCAAATTTGATAATAGAAGTCAATTTAAAACTTTTTTTTTTTATGCTCTGAATCACAAAAGAAGTGTTCCACATTTGTAATGCAGCCTTTACGTGTATGTGCCTTGTGCTTACTGCCATCGTTCCGTGATAGAAAAGGTGTATGATCTACTGGATTTGGTGTGAGGCACTACCTTTTTTTATTTTTTTATTATAGAATTGTAAAACAGCAGGTTGAATAATGATGATTCAGCGTGACATAGGTTCTTGTCATAATCACTCCCTGGAACAATTTTATTGTGACTGAGGCAACCACATTCTTGGAAGTGCATAATGTCAACATATAGCATGCGTCATTGTAGCAGTAACAGTTCCTCCCTCTTGCTTTTACAAATCTAGTGCCTGTAGGAAACTTAAAGGGATATCTAGAGTTATGGTCTGTTTTATATATATAAAAAAGCATGTTTTCTGCAATCTATTGTTTTTAGGAGCTTGCATCCCAAACAGATTAGTGTAGCTGAAAGCCACTTCCTACTGATTTAGCAAATCTGACTCTTGTTCCTTTAGGACAAAATAAACCAGAATTCTACTACTGCAGAGCACTTTGCAGTATAAAGATTTTTTTTTACTCTAGTGCTTAGATATACTTGTCAAACAGACCCCGCATGCTCCTTGTCCCTTCAAGTCATACTTTGGGCTCGATTTTATTAAGTTCGCCCCTTTCTGCCCCAGCTTGATAAATTGACATTTGGATGGCAGGCTTTTAGGCATTCATGAATTGTTGGTTTGGCCATTTATTCTCGTGAGATATATATATATATATATATTTTAAATTTCCGGATTAGGGAATATATATACCTGTATTACTTAAATGTTCTTATTTGCTATGTCTACCATCTTGTACAAATCCAAGTAAGAAAATTGTATGCATTAAAGGGATATAACCCCCCCCCCCCCCCGATTCAGAGCGTGTGGTTTTTTTTTTTTTTTTTTTTTGAAAAAGCAGGGACATATGCTTAGGAACAGTCTCATTTTTAGGAGCACTATATGGCAGAAGTTTTGCACAAATGTTATCCATGAGCAAGAGCACTAGATAGCAGCGCTATTTCCTGCCATATAGTGATCCAGATGCCTACCTAGGTATCTCCAAAACAGAATATCAAGGGAACAAAGCAAATTTGATAATAGAAGTCAATTGGAAACTTTTATTAAACTTATTCTCTGTCTGAATCGTAAAATACATTTTTGGGGGTTTATATCCCTTTAAGTACAACTGAAATTTTACATTTCTCTCCATATATGACTGCAAATTCCCTAGTAGAGTGTAGCCAATAATATTGCAGTCTGAGATATCAGGTTGATGTGTGAAATATGCTTTGAATCAACCACTATAGAAGCCTCTGTTCTCAGACAGCTAAACTCACAAACACTGATGATATTTGGTTACAAACATGGGGGCTGAGATCCAAGGGTTTGTTTTTCATTGGGGATGATGATGATTTGTATATCTAGTATGAAGCAGTCATAATTCAGAGAGCTCTGTTAACTGAATTACAAATTTAACGCATAACCTTTTTTGAAGCGCCAGAACCACCTGTCCCTGCCTGTGTATAACCATTTATAATTCATGGGAAAACAACCTCTGTTTAAAGCTATAGTTTTTTTTGTTTTTTTTTTTTTTTTGTTTTTTTTTCTGACAAATTCTAGATGAAGACACATAAAGCTGAGTGAGCACAAAACCAATACAGTATCTTAGTAATTCTGAACTTGTACTATGATTCCCCACTGGTATTCGCACGATTCAGTACAATGCAGAAGCTGTTGTGTAATCAGTGATTTTTTTTTTTGTATGATCATGTGGGAAATAATAAAACATACATTTCAGATCAAGCCTCAACACTGAGCAGAAAACTGCTCCCTAATGACGTAATACTTGTTCTCACTTAAAGGGACATGAAGCACAATTTTTTTTTTTTTTTTCATGATTCATATACAGAATACCTTTTTTCTTTCATGTAATTAACAAGAGTCCATGAGCTAGTGACGTATGGGATATACATTCCTACCAGGAGGGGCAAAGTTTCCCAAACCTTAAAATGCCTATAAATACACCCCTCACCACACCCACAAATCAGTTTTACAAACTTTGCCTCCAAGGGAGGTGGTGAAGTAAGTTTGTGCTAGATTCTACGTTGATATGCGCTCCGCAGCAAGTTGGAGCCCGGTTTTCCTCTCAGCGTGCAGTGAATGTCAGAGGGATGTGAGGAGAGTATTGCCTATTGAATGCAGTGATCTCCTTCTACGGGGTCTATTTCATAAGGTTCTCTGTTATCGGTCGTAGAGATTCATCTCTTACCTCCCTTTTCAGATCGACGATATACTCTTATATTTACCATTACCTCTACTGATTCTCGTTTCAGTACTGGTTTGGCTTTCTACAAACATGTAGATGAGTGTCCTGGGGTAAGTAAGTCTTATTTTCTGTGACACTCTAAGCTATGGTTGGGCACTTTATTTATAAAGTTCTAAATATATGTATTCAAACATTTATTTGCCTTGACTCAGAATGTTCAACTTTCCTTATTTCCAGACAGTCAGTTTCATATTTGGGATTATGCTTTAATTATCATATTTTTTCTTACCTCAAAAATTTGACTTTTTCCCTGTGGGCTGTTAGGCTCGCGGGGGCTGAAAATGCTTCATTTTATTGCGTCATTTTTGGCGCGGACTTTTTTGGCGCAAAAATTCATTTCCGTTTCCGGCGTCATACGTGTCGCCGGAAGTTGCGTCATTTTTTGACGTTATTTTGCGACAAAAATGTCGGCGTTCCGGATGTTGCGTCATTTTTGGCGCAAAAAGCATTTAGGCGCCAAATAATGTGGGCGTCTTTTTTGGCGCCAAAAAATATGGGCGTCGCTTTTGTCTCCACATTATTTCAGTCTCATTTTTCATTTGCTTCTGGTTGCTAGAAGCTTGATGTTTGGCATTTTTTTCCCATTCCTGAAACTGTCTTATAAGGAATTTGATCTATTTTGCTTTATATGTTGTTTTTTCTCTTACATATTGCAAGATGTCTCACGTTGCATCTGAGCCAGAAGATACTACAGGAAAACCTCTGCCTGCTGGATCTACCAAAGCTAAGTGTATCTGCTGTAAACTTTTGGTAGCTATTCCTCCAGCTGTTGTTTGTATTAAATGTCATGACAAACTTGTTAATGCAGATAATATTTCCTTTAGTGATGTACCATTGCCTGTTGCAGTTCCCTCAACATCTAAGGTGCAGAATGTTCCTGATAACATAAGAGATTTTGTTTCTGAATCCATAAAGAAGGCTTTGTCTGTTATTTCTCCTTCTAGTAAACGTAAAAAGTCTTTTAAATCTTCTCTTTCTACAGATGAATTTTTAAATGAACACCATCATTCTGATTCTTTGGACTCTTCTGGTTCAGAGGATTCTGTCTCAGAGATTGATGCTGATAAATCTTCATATTTATTTAAGATGGAATTTATTCGCTCTTTACTTAAAGAAGTACTAATTGCTTTAGAAATAGAGGATTCTAGTCCTCTTGATACTAATTCTATACGTTTAGATAAGGTTTTTAAAGCTCCTGCGGTTATTCCAGAAGTCTTTCCTGTTCCTAATGCTATTTCTGCAGTAATTGCTAAGGAATGGGATAGATTGGGTAATTCATTTACTCCTTCTAAACGTTTTAAGCAATTATATCCTGTTCCGCCTGACAGGTTAGAATTTTGGGACAAAATCCCTAAAGTTGATGGGGCTATTTCTACCCTTGCTAAACGTACTACCATTCCTACATCAGATGGTACCTCGTTTAAGGATCCTTTAGATAGAAAAATTGAATCTTTTCTAAGAAAAGCTTATCTATGTTCAGGTAATCTTCTTAGACCTGCTATATCATTGGCTGATGTTGCTGCAGCTTCAACTTTTTGGTTGGAAACTCTAGCGCAACAAGTAACAAATCGTGATTCTCATGATATTATTATTCTTCTCCAGCATGCTAATAATTTCATCTGTGATGCCATTTTTGATATTATTAGAGTTGATGTTAGATTTATGTCTCTGGCTATCTTAGCCAGAAGAGCTTTATGGCTTAAGACTTGGAATGCTGATATGGCTTCTAAATCAACTCTACTTTCCATTTCTTTCCAGGGAAACAAATTATTTGGTTCTCAGTTGGATTCTATTATTTCAACTGTTACTGGTGGGAAAGGAACTTTTTTACCACAGGATAAAAAGTCTAAAGGTAAAAACAGGGCTAACAATCGTTTTCGATCCTTTCGTTTCAACAAAGAACAAAAGCCTGATCCTTCGTCCTCAGGAGCAGTTTCAGTTTGGAAACCATCTCCAGTCTGGAATAAATCCAAGCCTGCTAGAAAGGCAAAGCCTGCTTCTAAGTTCACATGAAGGTACGGCCCTCATTCCAGTTCCGCTGGTAGGGGGCAGGTTACGTTTTTTCAAAGAAATTTGGATCAATTCTGTTCACAATCTTTGGATTCAGAACATTGTTTCAGAAGGGTACAGAATTGGTTTCAAGATGAGACCTCCTGCAAAGAGATTTTTTCTTTCCCATGTCCCAGTAAATCCAGTGAAAGCTCAAGCATTTCTGAATTGTGTTTCAGATCTAGAGTTGGCTGGAGTAATTATGCCAGTTCCAGTTCCGGAACAGGGGATGGGGTTTTATTCAAATCTCTTCATTGTACCAAAGAAGGAGAATTCCTTCAGACCAGTTCTGGATCTAAAATTATTGAATCGCTATGTAAGGATACCAACGTTCAAGATGGTAACTGTAAGGACTATATTGCCTTTTGTTCAGCAAGGGAATTATATGTCCACAATAGATTTACAGGATGCATATCTGCATATTCCGATTCATCCAGATCATTATCAGTTCCTGAGATTCTCTTTTCTAGACAAGCATTACCAATTTGTGGCTCTACCGTTTGGCCTTGCTACAGCTCCAAGAATTTTCACAAAGATTCTCGGTGCCCTTCTGTCTGTAATCAGAGAACAGGGTATTGTGGTATTTCCTTATTTGGACGATATCTTGGTACTTGCTCCGTCTTTACATTTAGCAGAGTCTCATACGAATCGACTTGTGTTGTTTCTTCAAGATCATGGTTGGAGGATCAATTTACTAAAAAGTTCTTTGATTCCTCAAACAAGGGTAACCTTTCTGGGTTTCCAGATAGATTCAGTGTCCATGACTCTGTCTTTAACAGACAAGAGACGTCTAAAATTGATTACAGCTTGTCGAAACCTTCAGTCACAATCATTCCCTTCGGTAGCCTTATGCATGGAAATTCTAGGTCTTATGACTGCTGCATCGGACGCGATCCCCTTTGCTCGTTTTCACATGCGACCTCTTCAGCTCTGTATGCTGAACCAATGGTGCAGGGATTACACGAAGATATCTCAATTAATATCTTTAAAACCGATTGTTCGACACTCTCTAACGTGGTGGACAGATCACCATCGTTTAATTCAGGGGGCTTCTTTTGTTCTTCCGACCTGGACTGTAATTTCAACAGATGCAAGTCTCACAGGTTGGGGAGCTGTGTGGGGATCTCTGACGGCACAAGGAGTTTGGGAATCTCAGGAGGTGAGATTACCGATCAATATTTTGGAACTCCGTGCAATTTTCAGAGCTCTTTAGTTTTGGCCTCTTCTGAAGAGAGAATCGTTCATTTGTTTTCAGACAGACAATGTCACAACTGTGGCATACATCAATCATCAAGGAGGGACTCACAGTCCTCTGGCTATGAAAGAAGTATCTCGAATTTTGGTTTGGGCGGAATCCAGCTCCTGTCTAATCTCTGCGGTTCATATCCCAGGTGTAGACAATTGGGAAGCGGATTATCTCAGTCGCCAAACGTTGCATCCGGGCGAATGGTCTCTTCACCCAGAGGTATTTCTTCAGATTGTTCAATTGTGGGGGCTCCCAGAGATAGATCTGATGGCCTCTCATCTAAACAAGAAACTTCCCAGGTATCTGTCCAGATCCCGGGATCCTCAGGCGGAGGCAGTGGATGCATTATCACTTCCTTGGAAGTATCATCCTGCCTATATCTTTCCGCCTCTAGTTCTTCTTCCAAGAGTAATCTCCAAGATTCTGAGGGAATGCTCGTTTGTTCTGCTAATAGCTCCGGCATGGCCTCACAGGTTTTGGTATGCGGATCTTGTCCGGATGGCATCTTGCCAGCCATGGACTCTTCCGTTAAGACCAGACCTTCTGTCACAAGGTCCTTTTTTCCATCCGGATCTGAAATCCTTAAATTTAAAGGTATGGAGATTGAACGCTTGATTCTTGGTCATAGAGGTTTCTCTGACTCCGTGATTAATACTATGTTACAGGCTCGTAAATCTGTATCTCGAGAGATATATTATAGAGTCTGGAAGACTTATATTTCTTGGTGTCTTTCTCATCATTTTTCCTGGCATTCTTTTAGATTACCGAGAATTTTACAATTTCTTCAGGATGGTTTGGATAAGGGTTTGTCCGCAAGTTCTTTGAACGGACAAATCTCTGCTCTTTCTGTTCTTTTTCACAGAAAGATTGCTATTCTTCCTGATATTCATTGTTTTGTACAAGCTTTGGTTCGTATAAAACCTGTCATTAAGTCAATTTCTCCTCCTTGGAGTTTGAATTTGGTTCTGGGAGCTCTTCAAGCTCCTCCGTTTGAACCTATGCATTCATTGGACATTAAATTACTTTCTTGGAAAGTTTTGTTCCTTTTGGCTATCTCTTCTGCTAGAAGAGTTTCTGAATTATCTGCTCTTTCATGTGAGTCTCCTTTTCTGATTTTTCATCAGGATAAGGCGGTGTTGCGAACTTCTTTTGAATTTTTACCTAAAGTTGTGAATTCCAACAACATTAGTAGAGAAATTGTGGTTCCTTCATTATGTCCTAATCCTAAGAATTCTAAGGAGAAATCATTGCATTCTTTGGATGTTGTTAGAGCTTTGAAATATTATGTTGAAGCTACGAAATCTTTCCGTAAGACTTCTAGTCTATTTGTTATCTTTTCCGGTTCTAGGAAAGGCCAGAAAGCTTCTGCCATTTCTTTGGCATCTTGGTTGAAATCTTTAATTCATCTTGCCTATGTTGAGTCGGGTAAAACTCCGCCTCAAAGAATTACAGCTCATTCTACTAGGTCAGTATCTACTTCCTGGGCGTTTAGGAATGAAGCTTCGGTTGACCAGATCTGCAAAGCAGCAACTTGGTCTTCTTTGCATACTTTTACTAAATTCTACCATTTTGATGTATTTTCTTCTTCTGAAGCAGTTTTTGGTAGAAAAGTTCTTCAGGCAGCGGTTTCAGTTTGAATCTTCTGCTTATGTTTTTTGTTAAACTTTATTTTGGGTGTGGATTATTTTCAGCAGGAATTGGCTGTCTTTATTTTATCCCTCCCTCTCTAGTGACTCTTGTGTGGAAAGATCCACATCTTGGGTAGTCATTATCCCATACGTCACTAGCTCATGGACTCTTGTTAATTACATGAAAGAAAACATAATTTATGTAAGAACTTACCTGATAAATTCATTTCTTTCATATTAACAAGAGTCCATGAGGCCCACCCTTTTTTGTGGTGGTTATGATTTTTTTGTATAAAGCACAATTATTCCAATTCCTTATTTTATATGCTTCGCACTTTTTCTTATCACCCCACTTCTTGGCTATTCGTTAAACTGATTTGTGGGTGTGGTGAGGGGTGTATTTATAGGCATTTTAAGGTTTGGGAAACTTTGCCCCTCCTGGTAGGAATGTATATCCCATACGTCACTAGCTCATGGACTCTTGTTAATATGAAAGAAATGAATTTATCAGGTAAGTTCTTACATAAATTATGTTTTTTTTTTTTTTTTTTTTTTTACAACTTTCTATTTTACTTCTATTATCTTATTTGTTTCATTCTCTTGCTATCATTTGTTGAAGGAGCAACAATGCACTAATGGTTTCTAACTGAACACATTAGTGAGCCAATCACAATTGATATATATATAGATATACAGCCATCAATCAACAACTTGAACCTAGGTTATCTGCTGCTACTGAGCTTGCCTAGATAAACCATTCAGCAAACGATAACAAGAGAAGGAAGCAAATTAAATGATATAAGTAAATTGGAAAGTTGTTTAAAATTGTATTCTCTGTCTGTCTGAATCGTGAATGAACACGACAAAGCACAGAATTACTAACATTACATAGCTTTACTAAATACAGAATATGTTGTAAAACTAACTAGTACTCAAAGAATGGCTGTACTATGGGTCCCTGTGTATGTTATAAGGGTGCAAAAAGAAATGCTTTAAAGAACGTGTTATGGGCAGGCAAAACTGCAATAATAAAAATCTTTGTTTAAACCCTGTAGAGGTGTTAAACATCTAGATCATGGATTACCAACAAATGCAGCCGTCTTCACTAATCCCTAGGAAAAGCAAAGTAAGAGCGAGTGTTATAGTATTGGTTTTAAAATCAGGCTTAACAATTTGTGCTTTGGGTATTTCTTATTGAGGGGAGTACAGCAGACAGAGGGTATCCTACAACAGGGCTTAATTTTAAGGAGCCATTGGCTCACTGATGCCTGGGTTTGTCATACCCTGTCCTACAGTCTTACCTAAATCAGGTTCTGTTCTGCCGAATACCTTTTAGGAAATATAATCTGTGTTCTCCACAAAAGATGTTTCCAACTGGGTGTCATTATGAGGTAGCCGGGTGGGGGCAGTATAATATTTTCTAATAGATCATTTTCGGCAATCCAAAGCACAAATTAATTTTAAACTTAACATAAATGTAATTATGTGTGCAATAAAATGTTTTACACTTCTAATATTGGCTCATTTTAGCTTAATATTGACTAAAATTTTAGCCGGGTGGTCAGCATTTGGAACGTTTTTCACAGCTAGACAGTGCTAGTTCATGTGCCAGATTGATAAACAATACAGTATTATAGTTTTTATCCTTTCTCTTATCTGTGTTGAAGAATTGCTTGTTGTAGGTTTGTGATCTGCCAGCCTGCAGGATGTTCTATCACTGGCGTTCTTTATAAGTTTAAATAGGCAAAACCAGCCATTGTGGTTTTGGAAAGCCAAGCTTTCTCCATCAGTTTTAAGCACAGTCTGTTCTTGTTGTTTGCCCTCACTCGCTGGCATTTGGAAGCCAGTCCACTTTGATTTTTTTTTTTTGTACACACAGCAAGTCAAGAGAAGATAATTAGTTGCTTCCTCAATTATGCTAATCAAGATTTCTAAAGACACCCACAACATCTAAACAGTTATTAATATGGTGACTAAATCTGTTAGTAATAGACTTTTTGTTCAACATCTTCAAAAACTGGTATTCACACAATTGGAGTGGAAAATCCCTTTCTCTTGGCCCTAGATTAGTTTAAAAATATCTAGGGGGTGTTTTTGTGTAAAAGTAAAATGCTCTTTTGTTATATATATATTTTTTTTTAATGCTTTTAAAAAGTTACACATAGTCAAACTTGCACGCTTACAAACCTCTCTAAGTATATGGTCAGTGATTGCAGCATACACAGATATGCCTGCTTCCTATTTGCTTAACCTGCTGTATTGTCATGTGACCTAGAACTTTGAGCACAAGTTTATCTATGTATTTAATTCTGTTAGAGGTGCTAAACGCACAGTAAAATATAATTTTATTTATAATGACCTAAAAACCACTAAAATTAGTTTAAAAAACAAACATTCTATTGGTTTCTTCAATTCACACAGGCAACTAAATAGCTTTGTCACAACTGCCAGTGAAAAGCTCATTTAGCAGAGCTGAATGGTAAAATAAATGAAGATGCCGTGCTACAATTGCCTTTAGCTAGTACACTGTTAATGATGTTCTGTCTGTAGAATTATGATACAGACCTTTATGACAGTCTATTGCTATATAATGTGCTGCAGACACATTTTATCCAGAATACATATATTAGCTTAAATTCAGTGGTTACAAAACATGATTATAATGCAACTTTATTTTAAGGTGTCTTACTATACGTGTGTATGTATTTATAATGTGGCCTCTGGTAAATTCCAACATTAGTGACTGCCCCTGCAGATGGACTTTTTTTGTGTTTTTTATTTTTTTTTTTTTTTTTTTTTTTTTAAGTCAATCACACACTAGAATCAGATGTAAAAATTCTAAACATACATTTAAATATATGAACAATATTACACTCATTGGAAATGTTTCATTTATTTTACAGGTCATCTAAAAGAAGAGCTTGGGCGGCATGCAAAGTTGTGAAATATCTTCAGATAGCACAGATGATCCTCTTTGTAGTGACCTACGGAGAAACCGACAACCTCGAATAGTGATTATCGGCGCAGGGCTCGCTGGCTTGTCTGCTGCAAAAACCCTCCTTGAAAAAGGATTCACAGATGTGACGATCCTTGAAGCATCTGACAGAATCGGTGGCAGAGTTCAAAGTCTCAAACTTGGTGAGAAGTGTGGTGTGTGTGTGTGTTTAATCCTACTTAAAGGGACAAGCAGCAGATAAGAGTTCACTGTATTTAACGGGGGCACAGGAACACCCTTTAAAAAGGGCTGGACTATTCCTATCTCCAATTCCCCACTGGGAGGTTGATTTCTTCTAGTTGCCTTCTGTCTTAGCTTTAACTGTAGCCAGTACTGAATTTTTAGTATAGGTGGCGGTTTTAACCAGCAAAAATAGCTATTTTAAATGGCAAAATGAAGGTAAATTATTTATTTGTAAATCTTTTTTAATAAACAGCAGTTAAAATTGTGTACGGTCTCTTTAAATTTACTGCGTATGTTTATAGGAATAGTCTTTCCGAATCATGAAAGTGTCATTTTGACTAGAGCATGCAACTTTCTAATTTTCTCCTATTATCATTTTTTCTTTGTTCTATTGGTATCTTTTATTTGAAAAAGCAAAAAATGCAGCCCATTTTTGGTTCAGCACCTGGGTAGTGCTTGCGGACTGGTGCCTAAATGTAGCCACTAATCAGCAAGTGCAGCCAAGGTGCTGAACCAAAAATGGGCCGGCTCCTAAGCTTATATTTTTGCTTTTCCAAATAAAGATACAGACTAAAGAAAATTTGATAATAGAAGTAAATGATAAAGTTGCTTAAAATTGTATGCTCTGTCTGAATCTGTCTTAAAGGGACACTGAACCCAAATTTTTTTCTTTCGTGATTGATAGAGCATGCCATTTTAAGCAACTTTCTAGATTACTCCTATTATCAAATTTTCTTCATTCTCTTGTTATGTTTATTTGAAAAGCAAGAATGTAAGTTTAAATGCCGGCCCATTTTTGGTGAACAAACGGTTTCCTTGCTGATTGGACAGCACCAATAAACAAGTGCTGTCCATGGTACTGAACCAAACATTTGCTGGCTCCTTGGCTTAGATGCCTTCTTTTTCAAATAAAGATAGCAAGAGAACGAAGAAAAATTGATAATAGGAGTAAATTAGAAAGTTGCTTAAAATTGCATGCTCTATCTGAATCATGAAAGAGAAAAAATTGGGTTCAGTGTCCCTTTAAGCTCAATGGAATTGATCAGTTTTAAATACTATTTCTCCAACATAGGTGTGTCCGGTCCACGGCGTCATCCTTACTTGTGGGATATTCTCTTCCCCAACAGGAAATGGCAAAGAGCCCAGCAAAGCTGGTCACATGATCCCTCCTAGGCTCCGCCTTCCCCAGTCATTCTCTTTGCCGTTGTACAGGCAACATCTCCACGGAGATGGCTTAGTGTTTTTTGGTGTTTAACTGTAGTTTTTATTCTTCAATCAAGAGTTTGTTATTTTAAAATAGTGCTGGTATGTACTATTTACTCTGAAACAGAAAGGTGATGAAGATTTCTGTTTGTAAGAGGAAAATGATTTTAGCAACAGTTACTAAAATCGATGGCTGTTTCCACACAGGACTGTTGAGAGGAATTAACTTCAGTTGGGGGAAACAGTGAGCAGACTTTTGCTGCTTGAGGTATGACACATTTCTAACAAGACGATGTAATGCTGGAAGCTGTCATTTTCCCTATGGGATCCGGTAAGCCATTTTTATTACATAAGAATAAAGGGCTTCACAAGGGCTTTTAAGACTGGTAGACATTTTCTGGGCTAAAACGATTGATATATAAGCATTTTTAATACTTCATAGCTTTGAGGAATTATTTTATTCTTGGGAATTATGTAAAATAACCGGCAGGCACTGTATTGGACACCTTATTCTCTAGGGGCTTTCCCTAATCATAGGCAGAGCCTCATTTTCGCGCCTCTATTGCGCACTTGTTTTTGGGAAGCATGACATGCAGATGCATGTGTGAGGAGCTCTGATACATAGAAAAGGCTTTCTGAAGGCGTCATTTGGTATCGTATTCCCCTTTGGGCTTGGTTGGGTCTCAGCAAAGCAGATACCAGGGACTGTATAGGGGTTAAATATAAAAACGGCTCCGGTTCCGTTATTTTAAGAGTTAAAGCTTTCAAATTTGGTGTGCAATACTTTTAAGGCTTTAAGACACTGTGGTGAAATTTTGGTGAATTTTGAACAATTCCTTCATACTTTTTCACATTTGCAGTAATAAAGTGTGTTCAGTTTAAAATTTAAAGTGACAGTAACGGTTTAATTTTAAAACGTTTTTTGTACTTTGTTATCAAGTTTATGCCTGTTTAACATGTCTGAACTACCAGATAGACTGTGTTCTGTATGTGGGGAAGCCAAGGTTCCTTCTCATTTAAATAGATGTGATTTATGTGACACAAAATTTAGAGAAAATGATGCCCAAGATGATTCCTCAAGTGAGGGGAGTAAGCATGGTACTGCATCATCCCCTCCTTCGTCTACGCCAGTCTTGCCCACACAGGAGGCCCCTAGTACATCTAGTGCGCCAATACTCCTTACTATGCAACAATTAACGGCTGTAATGGATAATTCTATCAAAAACATTTTAGCCAAAATGCCCACTTATCAGCGAAAGCGCGACTGCTCTGTTTTAGAAAATACGGAAGAGCATGAGGACGCTGATGATATTGGTTCTGAAGTGCCCCTACACCAGTCTGAGGGGGCCAGGGAGGTTTTGTCTGAGGGAGAAATTTCAGATTCAGGGAAAATTTCTCAACAAGCTGAACCTGATGTGATTACATTCAAATTTAAATTGGAACATCTCCGCGCTCTGCTTAAGGAGGTGTTATCTACTCTGGATGATTGTGAGAATTTGGTCATCCCAGAGAAATTATGTAAGATGGACAAGTTCCTAGAGGTCCCGGGGCCCCCCGAAGCTTTTCCTATACCCAAGCGGGTGGCGGACATTGTAAACAAAGAATGGGAAAGGCCCGGCATACCTTTTGTCCCTCCCCCTATATTTAAGAAATTGTTTCCTATGGTCGACCCCAGAAAGGACTTATGGCAGACAGTCCCCAAGGTCGAGGGGGCGGTTTCTACTCTAAACAAACGCACCACTATACCCATAGAAGATAGTTGTGCTTTCAAAGATCCTATGGATAAAAAGTTAGAGGGTTTGCTTAAAAAGATGTTTGTTCAGCAAGGTTACCTTCTACAACCAATTTCATGCATTGTTCCTGTCACTACAGCAGCGTGTTTCTGGTTCGATGAACTAGAAAAGGCGCTCAATAAAGATTCTTCTTATGAGGAGATTTTGGACAGAATTCATGCTCTCAAATTGGCTAACTCTTTCACCTTAGACGCCACTTTGCAATTGGCTAGATTAGCGGCGAAAAATTCTGGGTTTGCTATTGTGGCGCGCAGAGCGCTTTGGCTAAAATCTTGGTCAGCGGATGCGTCTTCCAAGAATAAATTGCTTAACATTCCTTTCAAGGGGAAAACGCTGTTTGGCCCTGACTTGAAAGAGATTATTTCTGATATCACTGGGGGTAAGGGCCACGCCCTTCCTCAGGATAGGTCTTTCAAGGCTAAAAATAAACCAAATTTTCGTCCCTTTCGCAGAAACGGACCAGCCACAAGTGCTACATCCTCTAAGCAAGAGGGTAATACTTCTCAAGCCAAGCCAGCCTGGAGGCCAATGCAAGGCTGGAACAAAGGTAAGCAGGCCAAGAAACCTGCCACTGCTACCAAGACAGCATGAGATGTTGGCCCCCGATCCGGGACCGGATCTGGTGGGGGGCAGACTCTCTCTCTTCGCTCAGGCTTGGGCAAGAGATGTTCTGGATCCTTGGGCGCTGGAAATAGTCTCCCAAGGTTATCTTCTGGAATTCAAGGGGCTTCCCCCAAGGGGGAGGTTCCACAGGTCTCAATTGTCTTCAGACCACATAAAAAAACAGGCATTCTTACATTGTGTAGAAGACCTGTTAAAAATGGGAGTGATTCATCCTGTTCCATTAGGAGAACAAGGGATGGGGTTCTACTCCAATCTGTTCATAGTTCCCAAAAAAAGAGGGAACATTCAGACCAATCTTAGATCTCAAGATCCTAAACAAGTTTCTCAAGGTTCCATCGTTCAAAATGGAAACCATTCGAACAATTCTTCCTTCCATCCAGGAAGGTCAATTCATGACCACGGTGGATTTAAAGGATGCATATCTGCATATTCCTATCCACAAGGAACATCATCGGTTCCTAAGGTTCGCCTTTCTGGACAAGCATTACCAGTTTGTGGCACTTCCATTCGGATTAGCCACTGCTCCAAGAATTTTCACAAAGGTACTGGGGTCCCTTCTAGCGGTGCTAAGACCAAGGGGCATTGCAGTAGTACCTTACTTGGACGACATTCTGATTCAAGCGTCGTCCCTTCCACAAGCAAAGGCTCACACGGACATCGTCCTGGCCTTTCTCAGATCTCACGGGTGGAAAGTGAACGTAGAAAAAAGTTATCTATCTCCGTCAACAAAAGTTCCCTTTTTGGGAACAGTAATAGACTCCTTAGAAATGAGGATCTTTCTGACAGAGGCCAGAAAATCAAAGCTTCTAAACTCTTGTCAAGTAATTCATTCTGTTCCTCTTCCTTCCATAGCGCAGTGCATGGAAGTAATAGGTTTGATGGTCGCGGCAATGGACATAGTTCCTTTTGCGCGAATTCATCTGAGACCATTACAACTGTGCATGCTCAGTCAGTGGAATGGGGATTATACAGACTTGTCTCCGACGATACAAGTAGATCAGAGGACCAGAGATTCACTCCGTTGGTGGCTGTCCCTGGACAACCTGTCGCAGGGGATGAGCTTCCGCAGACCAGAGTGGGTCATTGTCACGACCGACGCCAGTCTGGTGGGCTGGGGCGCGGTCTGGGGACTCCTGAAAGCTCAGGGTCTTTGGTCTCGGGAAGAATCTCTTCTCCCGATAAATATTCTGGAACTAAGAGCGATATTCAATGCTCTCAAGGCTTGGCCTCAGCTAGCAAAGGCCAAATTCATACGGTTTCAATCGGACAACATGACGACTGTTGCGTACATCAACCATCAGGGGGGAACAAGGAGTTCCCTGGCGATGGAAGAAGTGACCAAAATCATTCAATGGGCGGAGTCTCACTCCTGCCACTTGTCTGCAATCCACATTCCAGGAGTGGAAAATTGGGAAGCGGATTTTCTGAGTCGTCAGTCATTTCATCCGGGGGAGTGGGAACTCCATCCGGAAATCTTTGCCCAAATTACTCAGTTGTGGGGCATTCCAGACATGGATCTGATGGCCTCTCGTCAGAACTTCAAGGTTCCTTGCTACGGGTCCAGATCCAGGGATCCCAAGGCGACTCTAGTAGATGCACTAGTAGCACCTTGGACCTTCAAACTAGCGTATGTATTCCCACCGTTTCCTCTTATCCCCAGGCTGGTAGCCAGGATCTATCAGGAGAGGGCTTCGGTGATCTTGATAGCTCCTGCGTGGCCACGCAGGACTTGGTATGCAGACCTGGTGAATATGTCATCGGCTCCACCATGGAAGCTACCTTTGAGACGGGACCTTCTTGTTCAAGGTCAGTTCGAACATCCGAATCTGGTCTCACTCCAACGGACTGCTTGGAGATTGAACGCTTGATTTTATCAAAGCGAGGGTTCTCAGATTCTGTCATTGATACTCTTGTTCAGGCCAGAAAGCCTGTAACTAGAAAAATCTACCATAAAATATGGAAAAGATATATCTGTTGGTGTGAATCTAAAGGATTCCCTTGGGACAAGATAAAAATTCCTAAGATTCTATCCTTTCTTCAAGAAGGTTTGGAGAAAGGATTATCTGCAAGTTCTTTGAAGGGACAGATTTCTGCTTTGTCTGTGTTACTTCACAAAAAGCTGGCAGCTGTGCCAGATGTTCAAGCTTTTGTTCAGGCTCTGGTTAGAATCAAGCCTGTTTACAAACCTTTGACTCCTCCTTGGAGTCTCAATTTAGTTCTTTCAGTTCTTCAGGGGGTTCCGTTTGAACCCTTACATTCCGTAGATATTAAGTTATTATCTTGGAAAGTTTTGTTTTTGGTTGCAATTTCTTCTGCTAGAAGAGTTTCAGAGTTATCTGCTCTGCAGTGTTCTCCTCCTTATCTGGTGTTCCATGCAGATAAGGTGGTTTTGCGTACTAAACCTGGTTTTCTTCCGAAAGTTGTTTCTAACAAAAACATTAACCAGGAGATAGTCGTGCCTTCTTTGTGTCCGAATCCAGTTTCAAAGAAGGAACGTTTGTTACACAATTTGGATGTAGTTCGTGCTCTAAAATTCTATTTAGATGCTACAAAGGATTTTAGACAAACATCTTCCTTGTTTGTTGTTTATTCTGGTAAAAGGAGAGGTCAAAAAGCAACTTCTACCTCTCTCTCTTTTTGGCTTAAAAGCATCATCAGATTGGCTTACGAGACTGCCTCCTGAAAGAATCACAGCTCATTCCACTAGGGCCGTGGCTTCCACATGGGCCTTCAAGAACGAGGCTTCTGTTGATCAGATATGTAAGGCAGCGACTTGGTCTTCACTGCACACTTTTACTAAATTTTACAAATTTGATACTTTTGCTTCTTCTGAGGCTATTTTTGGGAGAAAGGTTTTGCAAGCCGTGGTGCCTTCCATCTAGGTGACCTGATTTGCTCCCTCCCTTCATCCGTGTCCTAAAGCTTTGGTATTGGTTCCCACAAGTAAGGATGACGCCGTGGACCGGACACACCTATGTTGGAGAAAACAGAATTTATGTTTACCTGATAAATTACTTTCTCCAACGGTGTGTCCGGTCCACGGCCCGCCCTGGTTTTTTAATCAGGTCTGATAATTTATTTTCTTTAACTACAGTCACCACGGTATCATATGATTTCTCCTATGCAAATATTCCTCCTTTACGTCGGTCGAATGACTGGGGAAGGCGGAGCCTAGGAGGGATCATGTGACCAGCTTTGCTGGGCTCTTTGCCATTTCCTGTTGGGGAAGAGAATATCCCACAAGTAAGGATGACGCCGTGGACCGGACACACTGTTGGAGAAAGTAATTTATCAGGTAAACATAAATTCTGTTTTTTTTTTTTTTTTGTTTTTTTTTCTTCTTCTCAGCCTTTTAAATTGGAATTTTACAAATCGGACCCCATAAGTACTTAATTTCTGTATTAAAATGTATGATTGTGTGTAGTAGTAGCTGCAAAGGGATTTAACGTATACATCCACAATGTCTAAATGTGTTTTTATATATGTGTAATATTTTGTGTCAGATTATCGCACTTGAGAAAACGTGATCGGATTTGCGCACTAGTAAGCGAGTTAAGGCGCGCCCCCCCACCCCCACTTTTTTTCAATCTATTGAAGTTTATGGGGGAAGTCTTTAAGACACTCACAATATATTCGAAGTCCAGCTTTTTGACCGTGTCGGGTTAGCGCTTGTGTGAAAACTATTTTTAGTTTTAACTTGTACTATGTGTGCTACCTGACGCACGCAAAAAGCCTCTAGCAAATTTTAAGGTGTGAGGGATAAATTGTGCTACACTTGTAATGTAGCCCATAAATGTACAAACAGAAGCAAAATGCCTCTTATAGCAAGGATATTGGAGCAATGCTAAATGTGTCATTCAAGTCAGATTTACCGTGTGAACACAACACTGTCTCCTTAAAGGGAAAGTTTACCCTTTATTTTCTCCTCTTCAATAATCCATTTTACCTGCTAGATAGTATTAAATTATTTACAAATTACTCCTTTTACTTTATTTTGTCATTTGAAATAGTATCCTTACCTCATTAGAAAATTTCTGTGCTTAAAGGGACACTCTCTACTCTAGAATTTGTATTATTTTAAAGATAAATAATCCCTTTGTATTCCCCAGTTTTGCATAACCAAGACGGTTATATTACACTTTTTACCTCTGCGATTACCTTGTTTCTAAGCCTCTGCAGGCTGCCCCATTATTTCTTTCTAATGGTTTTGAGAGTCCACGAGACCTTACTCTTGGAGATTAAATCACCTGGCTACCAGGAGGACGCAAAGACAACCCACACCAGAGCTTTAAGTATCTCTCCCACTTCTTCCCTTCTTGTAGTTCTTTGCCTCGTTAAGTAGTGGGAAAGTATAGAGCAGTGTTTTTCAACCAGTGTGCTGTGAGAGAAACTCAGGTGTGCCACGGCAGACTGACAACAGTGCGGGGGTGTCCCTCTTTCAAATTTTGAAATATTGGGAGGTATGTGACAGGCTCATCAGGCATAATTTACAACCATGACATTGATATTCATTCACAGACAATCATTATGAATGAATGTCAATATGTCATGTATAGTTTGTAGGAGGCATGGCATGAAAGCACAGTACAGTATGTGTGTGTATGTATATGTGTGTGTATATATATATATATATATATATATATATATATATATATATATATATATATATATATATATATATATATATATATATATATATATATATAATTAGCCATGATTGCAGTTTCAGGCCAAAAGATTATCAAGTTTATCTGTTTCCTCCAATTGTTCTTCTTCCCAGAGTGGTGACTTGAATTAAACAAAATGTTTTGGCCATTCTGATAGCTCCAGCAGGACTTGGTACGCTGACCTAGTGTGGATGTCCAGTGCTTCTCCGTGGTGTCTTCCTCAGCGTCCAGATCTTTTAGCACAGGGTCCATTCTTGTATCACAATCTTCTTCTTCTTTCTCTCATATTTTAAGTGCTTGGAGATCGAACTGTTTTTTTTTTTTTTCTCATAGAGGAATATCCTTATTCTGTGATTGAGACATTTAAATACAGGCTCACAAACCTGTAACGAGATAGATTTACCATAAGGTGTGAAAGTTTATATATTTCTTGGTGTTCTGATAGGATTATTCCCTGTATTCTTCAGGAAGGCCTTGATAAAGACTTGTCGGACAGTTCTATCAAGAGCCAGATTTCTGCACTTTGTTCTACTTTACAGGAGGTTAGGTCGTCTTCTTGATATTCAGTCCTTTGTTTAGGCTGTGGTTAGAATCATACCTGCAATCAAGCTGTTTTCTCCACCATGGAGTCTTAATTTGGTCCTTTAGAGTCCTGTAATTTCCACTTTTTGAGCCAATGTATTTTTTGGACATAAAGTTGCTATATTGGAAAGTCCTGTTCTTGTTGGCCATTTCTTCAGCTAGAAGGGTTTTAGAGTTATTGGCTTTGTCTTGTGATCTGCCTTATTTGGTGTATTATCGGATAAGGCTGTGCTACGTACGTCTGTTTTGATTTTTTTTTTTTTTTGACAAATGTAGTTTCAGCGAAAAACATTAATCAGGAAATCGTTGTTCCTCTGTCTTAAACCACAGTCTTCTAAGGCAGGACTATTGCATAATTTGGATGTGGTTAGAGCATTGACGTTTTATTTACAGGCTACAAGGGATTTTAGTCAGTCTCAAAGCGTGTTTGTCTTGTATTCAGGAGATAGCAAGGGTCAGAAGGCTACTTCTGTGTCTTATTTAGGCTGATAAGTTTGATTCACAAAACTTAATTTCCTTCTAAATACATGGAGAGTTCACAGCTGCATTTATTACTTTTGGGAATACAGAACCTTACCACCAGGAGGAGGCAAAGACACCCCAGCCAAAGGCTTAAATACCTCCTCCACTTCCCTCATTCCCCAGTCATTCTTTGCCTTTCGTCATAGAAGGTTGGCAGAGAAGTGTCGGAAGATTACGGAAGTTCCCTATGGAGGGTAGTACTCTTCGAGATGGGACTGGAGTTTTAAGTAGTCTTGTCAGCCTCTCAGTGAGAGCATTGATGAAAGTTAGAGCCCGGAGATGCAGGGAGAGTCTTTATGTGAAACCATCCCCATTAATATTAACAGCTCCTTAAGCAATCAGCGTTGGCGAGTTTTGCTGCCTGCTTTTCTGCACTCAAGTCCATGTCAGAAGCGCTGCTACAGTCTGTCAAACTTGAAGGACCATGTTGCTGTTCCACGGCATAGATTCCGGTAAGATCGTGTTGTGTGTGTGTGTGTTTTTTTTTTTTTTTTTTACACACTTGTAACGTTAGAAGACAGGGTCTCAGTGGGTCTCATTTATCTTTATGGAATTGAGGGTTAATATCTCTGGAGGGGGATTATTGAGCAGTGGGGGCTTTAATCATGTTTATGTGATTTTGTCTGCTTATGTGTAGGTGATATTTGGGGCTCATAGGCCTTTACGGAACTTACAGGTTATTTTCGAACTGCAGTTTTATGGACTGGCGCGCTTTTCTTAGCGGGAGTGAATCCTACACATTGCACCATGTGACCAGGTGCCGTCACGTTTTTGATTTCCATATTCCTGTCCGTGCGGAGGCGGAGAGGATCAGTTTTCTCTACCTGTCTGGGTCATAGGAGGTGGTGAGTACCCCAGCCATTGGGGGTGTAAGCTGCCAGTTTTTTGTTTTTTTAACCGTAATCTATTTAGTTGAGTTATGGAGGATTCTGATAGGTTAGAGGGGGTTTCCTCTGATTCAGATTTTGATACCTGTGTATATTGTGAGGAGGTCCGGGTAACCCAGCCCTCTCAATTGTTCTGTATGCCACAATAGTGTTCTCATCTCCCCATGTTGGAACGTTGGAGAACAGTGAGTTATCCGCCTCTGAGGATTCAGCATCCTGTGAGATGCGTTCCCTATCAACTTCTGTTCCTACACAGGCGGTTGCCCCGCATACCGTTGCCCCTTCTCCTGAAGGACACCAGAAGTTACTGCATGGTTTCGCATTGTCATATCTCTGGCCTTAGAGCATTTGCATCTTCCTGCCACGTGCAAGTGAAGGCTTAATGTGTGTACTTCTGCCCGAGGTCCAGCATATAAGAGGACTTTGGTATCTGATCAGTCTTCTGGGAAAGCGGTGCCCTCTGAGGCTTCATAGGTACCACCTTTAGGGTCGGAGACCCCCGGATACCTCGACAGATGTGAAATTTGCTTTTAAATTTAGAAAGGCTCGTCTGAGTGGACTTCTGAAAGAAGTTTTGGCAACCTTGGAGGATCCTATTTCTAAACAGTCTGCTGATTCAGATAGCGAGCTTGTTTAGACGACTGGAGGGATGATGATCCTGTTCCTTATCGTCTCTATATTGTTATCCTTTGTTTTTTGTTTCAGATTCCCAGTTTGGAGATCTTGAGGAATTGTCGCATAAAGGGCGTGACCTGTTGGTTTTACTTTACCTTGGGCTATCTCATGTGTGCGCTTGCCTATTTTCTTTTCTAATTCGGTTAGGATAAGTTTTTTTTTTTTTTTTTTTCTTTTATATTTGAGCATGAGATTATGTTGAAACTCTTCTTGGGAAGACTTCCGGTGGAAGCTCTATAATAAAAAATATAAATAACAAAAACAAGCAGGTTGTCTCTGGTTTGGTGACGTTCCCTCGATATGTCCGAGATTATGTTTAATATTTGGAGCTTATAGGTTTCTTTTTTTTCTCAGTTTTCTGGCCCTGCTAGAAATTTAGAATTTTCTTTCTTCTCAAGAGGTTGTTTTTCGGTCCAGAGGAAGACCTTCTTTCCTGGATGTAAGGCTGGTCCTGGTTAAATCGTCTTGGTTGGGTGCCTGATATTGGATCGTATGCGGTCCAAGTGGCCTACAAGTTAATACCCTGCTTTGCAAAGCTGTTGACTTGAGGTTTGAATTCTGCTGTGGCAGTTTTCTTTAGGAACTAGGTTTTGCCTCTCTTGATGAAGGGTTCCTTTTCTCAGGGGTGTATTTTCCCTCTTTTGGTGCTCCATAGGGGTTCTCTCGTTCTATTTGGTTTTCTATGCTCTCTATGTAGAGCTTATTTCTTCTTCCTCTTGAGGATTTATATACGGTTCTGTCTTCCCTTATCAGGGGGATGGATAATTTTCCTTTCATCATGTTGAGGAAAGCCAGTTTTTCGGGACCTTATTATTTTTAGTATCCTCGTTCTGATTCTAGATTTTCTGGGATCTAGGTGTTTTTTTTTATTTATTTTTTTTTATACAGTATCATGTTTTTCTGGGTTCTAGTTGCTCCTATTTTGGCGGTTCTGGTTTCTCCATCGCCTGCTAGGAGTTTTAAGAAATCTCTCTTGTCCTTTTTCAGTTGACTTTGGAATAGAGTTCCTGGGGTAGGCTCCAGGGTGGTTCTTGATTCTGTTTTGATTTTCATACAGGAATTCTCCTAGGACTTTTGAGCTAAAATACTCTATAGCCTTGCCCTGCTGTTATACTTCAGTCCTTCATTGGTACTGTGGGTGGGTGATGTTAACAGTTCGATTTTATTTATTTTATGTTTTTTTTGGCTTGGCATGTTGCTATCTATCTCAAGATTTTCATAGATTTCTGTTTAGTCCACACTGGTTGCCAGTATGCGGTGTATCTTTCCATAATCTGGGAAACTTTCCTTTGGTCTACTGGGGCAGTTTGTCTTATCACTTCCATGGAAGTGATAAGACAGTCTTCTGGGTTTAATTAGGTAGCTTGCAGGGTTAATTTTAGCTTTAGTGTAGAGATCAGCCTCCCACCTGAAACATCACTCCCCCCCACCCTACAATTGTCCCCACTATCTTAAAGGATTAGTTTCTGTTATAATTTTTAAGCTAAACAACTAACATATTAAAGTTAATAAACATTAATTAAAACCTACTGACCTATATTTTCTCCAAAACGAAGTTTCATAACGTTCTAAAAGTTATATCTTTTATTCGCCGATGATGTCACGTTATCCTGCCCACTATTTTCAGCACTGCATGTTCAAAATACTTAAACCAATAACTTTGTGTTTAAAGCGCCATTTTGAAACCTAGGTATTGTAAATGGATTGGTACAGAGCAAAGGATACCCACGGAGTGGGTTTGGAAAACAATTAAATTTGCAGACAAGATTTCTGATATACGGTAGAGATATGTTATGTGAAATGCTATTGATAAAAAGCGTATTTGGGGTAGTTAGTTAGTAACAGGCATAGAAAATATTTACTTACAGTGGCCCTTTAAGTACTGGCAGAAAGTCTGCCAGTACTAAAGTAAAAGGTGTGTTTTTTTTTTTTTTTTTTTTTTTTTTTTAATACATAATTTGCTGTGTAGGATTCCCCTCCCCCTCTAACTTATTGTATGCCATCTTGGGTACTGGCAGCTGTCTGCCAGTACCCAGTTTGCCATAAATGTGTGTGGGTTTTTTTTTTTTTTTTTAACTATATTTTTCTGTAGTGTAGCTGCCTCCCCTCAATAGCAAACCCCTTACCCCTCTCAGATTACTTAGATAACCCCCCCTCTGCTCTCTCCCACCTTACCCTCAGATAACTAGATTTGTCCCATAGTGTAGAGTTCCTACCTGCTCACGCCCGCAGATCGTGTGCGCACTTGAGACCCCCCCCATGCGCGCGCCTCTGCACGTGTTCCTGCCCCCCTGCAATGACTTCCTCACATCGATTGCTGCCTCCCTGCAACGGCTCCCACCCACCAACGATCGTGACCGTCTATGTCCGATGCAGAGAGGGCCACAGAGTGGCTCTCTGCATCGGATGGCTAAAAAATGTTAGGATGTTGCAGGATGTCTCAATATCGAAGCATCATTGCATTAACATGAAAACAGCTGGAAGCGATTCAGATTACTTCCACTGCTTGAAGACACCGACGTACAGGGTACGTCCTTGGTCGTTAAGGACATTATTTTTTTTTGTAGGATGTACCCTGTACGTCAGTCGTTAAGGGGTTAACACAATAACCAATGTATGCAATTTCTAAAAGATTTCACAATAAGTAAGACTGACTTATAAATATAAAAGTGCAAATAAAATTATTTGGCATCAATATGACTAGTTCTAAACTACGCAGGACTATGAATTTAAACTTAAGATACCAAATATCCCTTTAAATCACCAGCTTCAATTAAACTGTAGCAACAATTAATGTATTTGCTTTAAAATATTAAATTATAACCATTGCTATACATTACAGCATAACCAGATGAGAGTTCAGCTTTTTCAGATTAATCCAGTTTACCGTCATAAATAAGAAAGGTATTTGCAATTTAGAGAATAAAAGGTTTAGGCCCAATGTTGCTTTTTGTAAACCAAGACAGCCAGATAAGTTTTTTTATTTTTTTTTTCCCTCTGTGCATCAGACTTTATCAAGTGATAAGGTCTACCTCTATTCTCTACCTCTATTCTGTAATCATTGGTGAAAACCGGGATACGCCACATTCAATGCTTTTTTCTGGCTCTTTTGAAGCTGAACATTTCATTGGTTATTTGATACTACAATCTCCTCTGGTTGCAATTCTCACATAAACCACCAGGGCAACATGAGCAGGAAAACGGCTCTGTTAGCAAAATACTATCATAGCCAAATGTATCTTTTAATATACTTACTATTTTCTGATCATTTAATACTATTGAAAATTTACAATTTGAGACCAAACATGAGTATATTACCAATTCTATATTAAATTTGCTTACTGGAGTCTCATTCCTTTTCAATATAAATTTAGCCCACATATTTGTACATCTCTTGATAGTGTTATTTTGAATGCATGAAAACAATTTAGATATAATTTATGGGACAACTTATTGCATGAGTTCTCCCTGCATTGGTACTCTTCTGTCTGTGTATTCAGATATCTGAAAATAAAAGAAGCTGTTATTATTCTGAGATTTTTGGAACACATTTTAAATCTACCAATGCAGCTATTATTCAATTAACTTCATATTTAATATTATACAGACAGACAATCTTCTAGGGAGATATATATATATATATATGTGTGTTATTGTTATTATTATTATTATTATTATTATTGTTATATTTTTCTTCTACAAGATAAGACGAGTCCACGGATTTCATCCTTACTTGTGGGATATTAACCTCCTGCTAACAGGAATTGGCAAAGAGCACCACAACAGAGCTGTATATATAGCTCCTCCCTTCCCTCCAGCCCCAGTCATTCTCTTTGCCTGTGTTAGTACTAGGAAGAGGTAAAGTGAGGTGTTAGTTTTTGTTTCTTCAATCAAGAAGTTTTTCATTTTAAATTGTACCGGTGAGTACTATTTTCCTCAGGGAGATATGGAGAAGATTTCTGCCCTGAGGTTGATGATCTTAGCAGATGTAACTAAGATCCATGTTGGTTCCCACAGAGCTTCTGAAGGTAGTACAAGAGAAATCTTCAGTGTGGAGAACGGTTTCATGCTACAAGCAGCATTGAGATATGTTCAGTCTTTTAATTCTGAGGAGACTTGGTATATCAGAACTGGCTGACATTTTTTCCCTGCAGGGGAAGGGGTAAGCAGTAGACCCTGTACACATAGGGTATTACTGAGAATCCTGTATTTTATTTGACAAGATACTGGGCTGAAAGCAGTATATAAAAGGGACACTGGAAGAGGCAGCTTAACGATTTTTATTTGGGAAGACAAATAATCAGTATGGCTGTAGTATTTATGTTGTGCTTTAAGGGGACCACATGGCTTTATATTGCTAACTGCTTCCCATGCGGTTGTACAGACTAATGCGAACGTCGTCCATGATGGGCGGGGCCTATTTTCGCACGCTCAGACGCGCAGTTTCCTCTGACTGAGAAGGCAGCAGGCATTTAGCTCCGGTTGAGCCTAAACTTGTTTTCTGTTAACCGGATCGTTGTCGAGTCATTGTGCAGTACCCTGGGGGCAGGTAGGCGCCACAGCGGAGCTGTGGCGAGGTGCAGTGGTCATTTTTTTTTCAAATCAAATATTTTTTGCTGTAAATGTCTTTTAGAGGTTAAAGTCACCCTTTGCTCTTAGGGTGCAATAATTTTTGGCACAATTGAATGTGTATTTAATTATATTGTGTTATTTAACGCTTTTAGGCAGTTTAGAAAAAATTGTGTGCTTTTTTTATTTCTTAAAGGCGCAGTACTTGTTTTTTCAAAAAATTGTTTAAATCAATAAATAAAGTGTTAACGACTATTGTGGTTATTGCTAGTCTGTTCAACATGTCTGACATTGAGGATACTAATTGCTCTATGTGTTTAGAAGCCATTGTGGAACCCCCTCTTACTTTGTGTACCTCTTGTACTGAAAGGGCCTTACATTGTAAAAATCATATTTTAGGTAAAGAAAGTGTGCCTAAGGATGATTCTCAGTCTGAAGAGAATCAGGATATGCCATCCAATTCTCCCCAAGTGTCACAACCTTTAACACCCACACAAGCGACGGCAAGTACCTCTAGTGCGTCTAATTCTTTTACTCTGCAGTTGTCAACTACCCTTACAGAGGTATTATCTAAATTACCAGTGCTACAGGGTAAACGCAGTAGGTCAGGTATGAATGTGAATACTGAATCCTCTGATGCTTTATTGGCTATTTCCGACGTACCATCGCAGTGCTCTGAGTTGGGGGTCAGGGAATTGCTGTCTGAGGGAGAACTTTCAGACTCAGGAAATATGTTTCCTCAGACAGATTCGGACGTCATGTCCTTTAAATTTAAGCTTTTACACCTCCGCCTGTTACTTCGGGAGGTTTTAGCGACTCTGGATGATTGTGACCCTATTGTGGTACCACCAGAGAAATTGTGTAAGATGGACAGATATCTAGAGGTGCCTACTTACACTGATGTTTTACCGTTTCCTAAAAGAATTTTGGAAATTGTTAAAAAGGAATGGGATAGACCAGGTATACCGTTCTCTCCTCCTCCTAATTTTAAGAAAATGTTTCCCATATCAGACACCATTCGGGACTCTTGGCAAACGGTCCCTAAGGTGGAGGGAGCTATATCTACCCTGGCTAAGCGTACAACCATACCTATTGAGGACAGTTGTGCTTTCAAAGACCCTATGGATAAGAAGTTAGAGGGTCTTCTAAAGAAATTATTTATTCATCAGGGTTTTCTTTTACAACCTACAGCTTGCATTGTTCCAGTTACTACTGCAGCAGCTTTTTGGTGTGATGCTCTAGAAGAGTCTCTGAAGGTTGAGACCCCATTAGAGGACATTTTGGATAGAATTAAGGCTCTCAAGCTAGCTATTTCTTTTATTACAGATGCCGCTTTTCAAATTGCTAAATTAGCGGCGAAAAATGCAGGATTTGCCATTTTAGCGCGTAGAGCGTTATGGCTCAAATCTTGGTCTGCTGATGTCATTCAAATCTAAGCTTTTAGCTATTCCTTTTAAGGGTAAGACCCTATTCGGGCCTGAATTGAAGGAAATCATTTCTGACATTACTGGAGGTAAAGGCCATTCCCTACCTCAGGATAAGCCTGTTAAGATGAGGGGTAAACAAAATAATTTTCATTCCTTTCGAAATTTTAAGGGAGTACCCTCTGCTTCCTCTTCCTCCACAAAGCAGGAAGGGAATTTTGCTCAATCCAAGTCAGTCTGGAGACCCAACCAGGCTTGGAAAAAAGGTAAACAATCCAAGAAGCCTGCTGCTGCTACAAAGACAGCATGAAGGGGCGGCCCCCGATCCGGGACCGGATCTAGTAGGGGGCAGACTTTCTTTCTTTGTTCAGGCTTGGGCAAGAGATGTTCAGGAAATTGGAAATCGTGACCCACGGGTATCAACTGGAATTCAAGGATTTTCTCTCAAGAGGGAGATTTCATCTTTCACGATTGTCTGTCTGTCTGTAGACCAGATAAGAAGAGAGGCGTTCTTACGCTGTGTAAAAGACCTCTCTACCATGGGAGTAATTTGTCCCATTCCAAAACATGAACAGGAACCGGGATTTTACTCAAATCTTTTCGCGGTTCCCAAAAAAGATGGAACTTTCAGACCCATTCTAGATCTCAAGTGTCTAAACAAGTTTCTCAGAGTCCCATCATTCAAGATGGAGACTATATGAACAATTTTACCAATGATTCAGGATGGTCAATATATGACTACCGTGGACTTGAAGGATGCATACCTTCATATCCCTATTCAAAAGGATCATCATCAGTTCCTAAGGTTTTCCTTCCTGGACAAACCTTTTCAGTTTGTAGCTCTTCCCTTCGGGTTAGCCACAGCACCCAGGATCTTCACAAAGGTTCTAGGGTCCCTTCTGGCGGTTCTCAGACCGCGGGGCATAGCAGTGGCGCCTTATCTGGACGATATTTTGATTCAGGCATCAACTTATCATCTGGCAAAGTCTCACACGGACACAGTGTTGTCTTTCTTGAGAACTCACGGTCGGAAGGTGAACTTAGAGAAGAGTTTACTAATTCCACGGACAAGGGTTCCCTTCCTGGGAACTCTGATAGACTCTGTAGACCTGAAAATATTTCTGACGGAGGTCAGAAAGTCAAAGATTCTAAATACTTGCCGAGCACTTCAGTCCATTCCTCGGCCATCAGTGGCTCAGTGTATGGAGGTAATTGGATTAATGGTAGCGGCAATGGACATCATTCCATTTGCATGCTTTCATCTCAGACCACTGCAGCTGTGCATGCTCGGACAGTGGAATGGGGACTATGCAAATTTATCTCCTCAGATAAATCTGGATTAAGAGACCAGAGACTCTCTTTGGTGGTTGTCACCGGATCATCTGTCCCAGGGGACGTGTTTCAACAGGCCCTCATGGGTGATAGTGACGACGGACGCCAGTCTACTCGGCTGGGGTGCAGTCTGGAATTCCCTGAAGGCTCAGGGTGTTTGGACTGAGGTGGAGTCTAGACTTCCAATCAGTATTCTGGAACTGAGAGCAATATTCAATGCGCTTCAGGCGTGGCGTCAGTTGGCCAAATTAATCAGATTCCAGTTGGACAATATCACGACTTTGGCTTATATCAATCATCAGGGGGGAAAAAGGAGTTCCTTAGCAATGATAGAAGTATCCAAGATAATCCGATGGGCGGAGGCCCACTCTTGTTATCTATCAGCAATCTACATCCCAGGAGTAGAGAACAGGGAAGCAGATTTTCTAAGTCGTCACACTTTTCATCCGGGGGAGTGGGAACTTCACCCGGAGGCGTTTGCCTCACTGATTCTTCAATGGGGCAGGCTGGAATTGGATCTGATTGCATCTCGACAGAATGGCAAGCTTCCACGATACGGATCCAGGTCGAGGGATCCCCAGGCCGAACTGATAGATGCCTTGGCAGTGCCTTGGTAGTTCAGCCTAGCTTATGTGTTTCCACTGTTTCCTCTCCTTCCACGCGCGATTGCTCGGAACAGGAGAGAACTTCAGTAATCCTGATTGCGCCTGCGTTGCCACGCAGGACTTGGTATGCGAATCTAGTGGACATGTCCTCTCTGCCACCGTGGAAACTTCCTTTGAGACAAGACCTTCTCATTCAAGGACCTTTCCAACATCCAAATCTAAGTTCTCTGCAGCTGACTGCTTGGAGATTGAACGCTTGATTTTATCTAAGCGGGGATTCTCAGATTCGGTCTTTGATACAGGCACGTAAGCCTGTCACTAGAAAAATCTATCATAAGATATGGCGTAAATATCTCTATTGGTCTGAATCCAAGGCATTTCATGGAGCAAAGTTGGATTCCTAGGATTTTGTCTTTCCTCCAAGAAGGATTAGAGAAAGGGTTATCAGCAAGTTCCTTAAATGGACAGATTTCTGCTTTGTCTATTTTGCTTCACAAACATTTGGCAGATGTTCAGTCTTTTTGTCAGGCTCTAACCAGAATTAAGCCTGTATTTAGACCAATTACTCCTCCCTGGAGTTTGAATTTAGTTCTTAGTGTTCTTCAAGGGGTTCAGTTTGAACCCATGCATTCCATAGATATTTAATTACTGTCTTGGAGAGTTTTGTTTTTGGTTGCTATTTCTTCTGCTCATAGAGTTTCTGAGCTTTCAGCGTTACAATGTGTTTCGCTTATCTTGTATTTCATTCTGATAAGGTGGTTTTGCATACCAAACCTGGATTCCTAAGGTTGTTTCAAATAAGAATATTAATCAGGAAATTGTTGTTCCTTCCTTGTGTCCTAATCCTTCTTCTAAGAAGGAGCGTCTGTTACATAACCTGGACGTGGTCCGTGCCTTGAAGTTCTGCTTACAGGCAACTAAGGATTTCCGTCAATCATCTTCATTATTCATTGTTTTATTCTGGAAAGCGTAGGGGTCAGAAAGCTACGGCTACCTCTCTTTCTTTTTGGCTGAGGAGTATCATCCGCCTGGCATATGAGACTGCTGGACAGCAGCCTCTTGAAAGAATTACGGCTCATTCTACTAGGGCTGTGGCTTCCACATGGACCTTTAAACACGATGCTTCTGTTGAACAGATTTGTAAGGCTGCAACTTGGTCATCTCTTCATACTTTTTCCAAATTTGATACTTTTGCTTCTTCTGAGGCTGTTTTTGGGAGAAAGGTTCTTCAAGCAGTGGTCCCTCCCGTTTCATCAGTGTCCTGTAGCTTTGGTATTGTATCCCACAAGTAAGGATGAAATCCGTGGACTCGTCGTATCTTGTAGAAGAAAAGGAAATTTATGCTTACCTGATAAATTGATTTCTTCTACGATACAACAAGTCCAGGGCCCTCCCTGTCAATTTTAAGACAGATTATATATTTTATTTTTTAGCTTTTCCTTTCTCTTCCTAAACCTTCGGTCGAATGACTGGGGGTGGAGGGAAGGGAGGAACTATATATACAGCTCTGCTGTGGTGCTCTTTGCCACTTCCTGTTAGCAGGAGGTTAATATCCCACAAGTAAGGGTGAAATCCGCGGACTTGTCGTATCGTAGAAGAACTCAATTTATCAGGTAAGCATAAATTTCCTTTTTTTTTTTTTTAATTTTATTTATGGGACAGTTTATCACCTAGAGGATAAGAGCTACATCCTGGCCTGTAATATAGATAGATATAGATTTATATATGTCATGTATGTATTCTACTGACACTTAGATACCCTGACATATCTTTATTTAAAAAGCAACAATGTAAAGCTTAGGGGTCTGCCCATTTTAGTTTCAGCACTCTAGATATGCTTATTGGTGGCTACATTTTAGCCACCAATAAGCAAGCATAACCCAGGCTCTGAACCAAAAATGGGCTGGCTCCTAAGCTTTACATTCCTGCTTCTTAAGTAAAGATAGCAAAAGAATGAAGAAAAAATAAAGTAAAAATAAAAAAAGTAAATTAGAAAGTTGCTTATAATCACATGCTCTATCTGAATCATTAAAGGAAAAAAATAGGTTTAGTATCCCTTTAAGTCCCTGAGGGTTGCAGAGATAAAGTACATATTGTCCCAGGGAGTGTGAATGGTGGCTTACAGTGTCCTTTTTTTAAACCTTTAAATAGATCTTTAAGCACTGTAATTAATAATAAAAAACAATTTTTATAAAGCAAAAACTTTCCGGGTATTTTCTGCAAAAGATATACAAAGATTTTCTTACTCAATGTCAGGTTGTAATTTGCCTGTGGAGAGCTGAGAATTTCATATTTTTAATTGACTTTTTACAGGACACTAGAAAGATGTAACTATCTTTTGTTCATAGAACACGCTACGTTTGAGCTGGGAGCTACTTGGATACATGGTTCAAACGGCAATCCGGTCTTTCATCTAGCAGAGGACAATGGCTTGCTTGAAGAAACTACAGATGGAGAGCGAAGTATCGGTCGCATCAGCCTTTACACAAAGAATGGTGTGGCTCACTACCTCACCAACAATGGACAACGGATACCAAAAGATTTGGTTGAAGAGTTCAGTGATTTATATAACGAGGTGAGCTGTTATGTTCCTCACTATTTTTCTAGCCTAAGCACTTTGAAAATGTGTGGAGAATCATAATTTAGTATACAAAGATGGTAGATGTAAACTATGACTTAACTTTTTTTTTTTTGTTTGTTTTTTAGTAGACCACCCAAGGTATTTTTAGACTCGTTTTTGGTATATTTCATACCACCGTTTTGCCACCAAGCACGATCATATTAAAAAGAAATCTATCAATTTTTCACAAGTGTTGGGTTTCCAAATGAAATTATTTACATACTGCTTGTGCAGTCATTACACAATTTGGTTGTAAAAGCTTCTCTGGGATCCCCTTTGTTCTGAAACAGCAGACATGCCATTGTTTTTTGGCAATTAGATTGCTAATTAGAGCTGGGCACCACACTTCTAATATTCCTGGTAGTAAAGGGGTTAATCAGGTAGCTTGTAAGGTTAATTTTAGCTGTAGAGATTACCCTCCCAACGCATGATCCCTACCTGCTCCCTCCCAATCAGCTCTCTTCCCTCACCCACCACTGGTCACCACTATCTTAGGTACTGGCAGACAATCTGCCAGTATGCAGGTTTAGGGCTTTTTTTTTTCTTTTTTTTTCTCTCTCTCACTGTAGGGATCCCTCCTCAATACTTCCACCTCCCTGATTCCACCCAAACCGGTTTCTAACCCTCTGCCATCTTAGGTGCTGACCGCAATCTGTCTGTCTAATAGGACTCCGTTTTTATAGTCGTTGTGTTTTTTATTATGTGCTTTAATACGTTTTTCTGCAGTGTAGGGAACTCCCCCCACCCCCTCCAAGTGATCAGTCCTACAGACCCCCATTCCCCTTAGCGCAGGGAACCCTTCCTCCCCCCTCCTCATCAAATCCTTTTTTTTTTTTTTTTTTTTTTTTTTTTTCTGTAGTGTAGGGAACTCTCCCCTCCCGCAATGCACCACTGCCTCCCAGAATGATCAGTTCTACTTTGCCATATGAAAGCAGAAGCCTTTTGGCCTCAGTCTTTGCTATCAAAGCTGACAGCAGGGACCACCGCATGAGCCAGAAGGTTGGACATAGGTACTACATCAACAGGGCTTGCTGGGCAAAGTACTCTGTGAAATAGTACCTAAGTTGAAATGGCTTAAAGGGACATGAAACCCAATTTTTTTTTCTTTAATGATTCAGATAGAGAATACAATTTAAAACAACTTTCCAGTTTTCTTCAATGATCTAATTTGCCTCATTCTCTTGATATCCTTTGTTGAAAAGCCTATATAGATAGGCTTAGTAGCTGCTGATTGGTGGCTGCACATGTATATCTCATCTGATTGGCTTACCCCCTGTGCATTGCTATTTCTTACACAAAGGATATCTAAAGAATGAAGCAAATTAGATAATAGAAGTAAATTGGAATGTTTAAAATTGTATTCTCTATCTGCATTATGAAAACTTTTGGGTTTAATGTCCCTTTAAGGGGTTGATAGTACCAGGTTTGGTGTGTGTGTGTTGTTGTGTTTTTTTTTTTGTTTTTTTTTAAAGAGGTTTCAGAAATTGAACAGTAAGTTGACTAGTAACCAAAATGTCGTCTCTAAAAACAGGACATTTTGTATTCATCTTAATGTTCCTACATTACTTTATGCAAAATCAATCTCTCTGCAGTAAGTGAATTAAATGAATTCCCAGCAAAGCTGACATGCAAGTCTACCCGATGCATTAACATACCAATTTAACCTAATTGTACAAATTTACAAATGCCATATACTAAAGGGCAAAACCATAAAATACTGACATTGGTTTAAAAAGGTGGTTCATCAAATCATTTTCACCTTTTAATAAGTGTAAGTATCTGTAGGCAAATGGGGTAGCCAGCTGAAATGTCTTGTATGACTAAAATCCCAAACTCCTTTTAATTTGAAAAGCTCCCGAAACTGCTCTGCTGAAGCCAATAAGGGACAGATAAATGAGCTCCTACACAATGTATATGTATAAAATTAAATAAATATACAGTTGTATGCAAAAGTTTAGCCAACCCTGACTATTTCCATGATTTTCATTTATAAATAATTGGGTGTTTGGATCAGCAATTTCATTATGATCTATCAAATAACTGAAGGACACGGTAATATTTTGGTAGTGAAATGAGGTTTATTGGATTAACAGAAAATGTGCAATATGCATCAAAACGAAATTACAGGTGCATGCCTTTAGGCACCCTTGTCATTTTGTTGATTTGAATACCTGTAACTACCTAGCACAGGAACACAATTGGTTTGGTGAGCCCATTAAGCCTTTAACGTCATAGACGGGTGCATCCAATCATGAGAAAAGGTATTTAAGGTGGCCAATTGCAAGTTGTTGTTCTCTTTGACTCTCCTCTGAAGAGTGGCAACATGGGGGCCTCAAAACAGCTCTCAAATGACCTGAAAACCAAGATTGTTCAGCATTATGGTTTAGGGGAAGGCTACAAAAAGCTATTACAGAAATTTAAGCTGTCAGTGTCCACTGTGAGGAATATAGTGAGGAAATGGAAGACCACAGGCACAGTTCTTAAGGCCAGAAGTGGCAGGCCAAATAAAAAAAAATATCAGAGAGGCCAAGGATGGTGAGAACGGTCATAAACAGCCCACAGACCACCTCCAAAGACCTACAACATCATCTTGCTGCAGATGGTGTCACTGCATTGTTCAACAATTCCACTCAATATCATCAGATATTTGAGAATAATGTTGAGGAATCGGTCACAAAGTTGAAGTTACGCCGGGGACAATAACCCAAAACACTGCTCAAAATTTACTCTGGCAGTTATGCAGAGGAACAAGTGCAATGTTATGGAATGGCCATTCCAGTCCCCAGACCTGAATATCATTGAAAATCTGTGGGGTGACATAACTGAACTGGAGATGTTTTGCAAGGAGGAATGGTCCAAAATACCTTCATCCAGAATCCAGACACTCATTACAGGCTATAGGAAGCGTCTAGAGGCTGTTATTTCTGCTAAAGGAGCCTCTACTAAATATTGATTCAATATTTCTGTTGGGGTGCCCAAGTTTATGCATCTGTCTAATTTTGTTTTGATGCATATTGCACATTTTCTGTTAATCCAATAAACCTCATTTCACTTCTGTAATATTACTGTGTCCTTCAGTTATTTGATAGATCAGAATGAAATTGCTGATCCAAACACCCAATTGTTTATAAATGTAAATCATGGAAATAGTCAGGGGTGCCTAAACTTTTTGCATAGATTGTATATGTATATATTTTAGATAACATTTTGTCATAGTTTAAAAGAAGCAGGTTTATGAAACGCTTTAAAATGTAATTGAAAATCTAAACATGCACCAAGAAATTATTTTTTTTGCTGACATGACATTAGTTCTGGTTACAGGAGAATCCAGGAAGTTGACATATTCTGTTTTGATCATTAATTAATTATTAGAAACTATTGATGAAGCTGTTTTATGTGGCTTGCAGATCTAACCTGGTTTCTAATTTGCTTGTACACAAATTCCTCTGCTGCCTACATACTTAGCTCTCAAATGCTGAGCTGCTTCTCTGTCAGGCATGTCTGTATCAACATAAACATCATGTGACTCTCTTAACAGGGGCACACGTATACACACCAGGAAAAAAAAAAAATCTATCTCAATAATTTAAACGTAAGGATATGGAATTTTAATTTTCTGAGACCTATTAGATGACCAGGTGTTGGGCAAAGTTAAAAATGGGAAAATCAGAGATCTGGAATAGGACAGATTTATCTTTATAAAGCTGACTAGAAATTATCACCTGAATATTTTTATGCAAAAAAAACAGAATTTATGCTTACCTGATAAATTACTCTTTCCAACGGTGTGTCCGGTCCACGGCGTCATCCTTACTTGTGGGAATATCTCTTCCCCAACAGGAAATGGCGAAGAGTCCCAGCAAAGCTGGCCATATAGTCCCTCCTAGGCTCCGCCCACCCCAGTCATTCGACCGACGGACAGGAGGAAATATATATATAGGAGAAACCATATGGTACCGTGGTGACTGTAGTTAGAGAAAATAATTCATCAGACCTGATTAAAAAACCAGGGCGGGCCGTGGACCGGACACACCGTTGGAGAAAGTAATTTATCAGGTAAGCATAAATTCTGTTTTCTTCAACATTGGTGTGTCCGGTCCACGGCGTCCTTACTTGTGGGAACCAATACCAAAGCTTTAGGACACGGATGAAGGGAGGGAGCAAATCAGGTTACCTAAACGGAAGGCACCACAGCTTGCAAAACCTTTCTCCCAAAAATAGCCTCCGAAGAAGCAAAAGTATCAAATTTGGCAAAAGTGTGCAGTGAAGACCAAGTCGCTGCCTTACATATCTGGTCAACAGAAGCCTCGTTCTTGAAGGCCCATGTGGAAGCCACAGCCCTAGTGGAGTGAGCTGTGATTCTTTCAGGAGGCTGCCGTCCGGCAGTCTCATAACCAATCGGATGATGCTTTTAAGCCAAAAGGAAAGAGAGGTAGAAGTCGCTTTTTGACCTCTCCTTTTACCAGAATAAACAACAAACAAGGAAGAAGTTTGTCTGAAATCTTTTGTAGCCTCTAAATAGAATTTTAGAGCACGGACTACGTCCAAATTGTGTAACAAACGTTCCTTCTTTGAAACTGGATTCGGACATAAAGAAGGTACAACTATCTCCTGGTTAATATTTTTGTTAGAAACAACCTTAGTACGCAAAACCACCTTATCTGCATGGAACACCAGATAGGGCGGAGAACACTGCAGAGCAGATAACTCTGAAACTCTTCTAGCAGAAGAAATTGCAACCAAAAACAAAACTTTCCAAGATAGTAACTTAATATCTATGGAATGTAAAGGTTCAAACGGAACCCCTTGAAGAACTGAAAGAACTAGATTTAGACTCCAGGGAGGAGTCAAAGGTCTGTAAACAGGCTTGATCCTAACCAGAGCCTGAACAAATGCTTGAACATCTGGCACAGCTGCCAGTCTTTTGTGTAGTAAGACAGATAAAGCAGAGATCTGTCCCTTTAGAGAACTTGCAGATAATCCTTTCTCCAAACCTTCTTGTAGAAAGGAGAGAATCTTAGGAATTTTTATCTTATTCCATGGGAATCCTTTGGATTCACACCAACAGATATACCTTTTCCATATTTTATGGTAAATCTTTCTAGTTACCGGTTTTCTGGCCTGAACCAGAGTATCTATCACAGAATCTGAAAACCCACGCTTCGATAAAATCAAGCGTTCAATCTCCAAGCTGTCAGCTGGAGGGAGACCAGATTTGGATGTTCGAATGGACCCTGAACAAGCAGGTCCTGTCTCAAAGGTAGCTTCCATGGTGGAACCGATGACATATTCACCAGGTCTGCATACCAAGTCCTGCGTGGCCACGCAGGAGCTATCAAGATCACCGAGGCCCTCTCCTGATTGATCCTGGCTACCAGCCTGGGAATGAGAGGAAACGGTGGAAATACATAAGCTAGGTTGAAGGTCCAAGGTGCTACTAGTGCATCTACTAGAGTCGCCTTGGGATCCCTGGATCTGGACCCGTAGCAAGGAACCTTGAAGTTCTGACGAGACGCCATCAGATCCATGTCTGGAATGCCCCATAATTGGGTTATTTGGGCAAAGATCTCCGGATGGAGTTCCCACTCCCCCGGATGGAATGTCTGACGACTCAGAAAATCCGCCTCCCAGTTTTCCACACCTGGGATGTGGATCGCAGACAGGTGGCAGGAGTGATCCTCCGCCCATTGAATTATTTTGGTCACTTCTTTCATCGCCAGGGAACTCCTTGTTCCCCCCTGATGATTGATATACGCAACGGTCGTCATGTTGTCTGATTGGAACCTTATGAATCTGGCCTTTGCTAGTTGAGGCCAAGCCCTGAGAGCATTGAATATCGCTCTCAGTTCCAGAATGTTTATCGGGAGAAGAGACTCTTCCCGAGACCATAGACCCTGAGCTTTCAGGGATTCCCAGACCGCTCCCCAGCCCACTAGACTGGCGTCGGTCGTGACAATGACCCACTCTGGTCTGCGGAAGCTCATTCCCTGGGACAGATGGTCCAGGGTCAGCCACCAACTGAGTGAATCTCTGGTCTTCTGATCTACTTGAATCATTGGAGACAAGTCTGTATAATCCCCATTCCACTGTTTGAGCATGCACAGTTGTAATGGTCTTAGATGAATTCGTGCAAAAGGAACTATGTCCATTGCTGCAACCATCAACCCTACTACTTCCATGCACTGCGCTATGGAAGGACGAGGAACAGAATGAAGAGCTTGACAAGAGCTTAGAAGTTTTGACTTTCTGACCTCTGTCAGAAAAATCCTCATTTCTAAGGAATCTATTATTGTTCCCAAGAAGGGAACTCTTGTCGACGGAGACAGAACTTTATTCTATGTTCACCTTCCATCCGTGAGATCTGAGAAAGGCCAGAACAATGTCTGTATGAGCCTTTGCTTTTGATAGGGATGACGCTTGTATTAGAATGTCGTCCAAGTAAGGTACTACTGCAATGTCCCTCGGTCTTAGAACCGCTAGAAGGGACCCTAGCACCTTTGTGAAAATCCTTGGAGCAGTGGCTAACCCGAATGGGAGGGCCACAAACTGGTAATGCTTGTCCAGAAAAGCGAACCTTAGGAACTGATGATGATCTTTGTGGATAGGAATATGTAGGTACGCATCCTTTAGATCCACGGTAGTCATAAATTGACTTTCCTGGATAGTGGGTAGAATCGTTCGAATGGTTTCCATCTTGAACGATGGTACCCTGAGAAATTTGTTTAGGATCTTCAAATCCAAAATTGTTCTGAAAGTTCCCTCTTTTTTGGGAACTACGAACAGATTGGAATAAAATCCCATTCCTTGTTCCTTTATTGGAACTGGGTGTATCACTCCCATCTTTAACAGGTCTTCTACACAATGTAAGAATGCCTGTCTCTTTATTTGGTTTGAGGATAAGTGAGAGATGTGGAACCTTCCCCTTGGGGGTAGTTCCTTGAATTCCAGGAGATAACCTTGAGAAACTATTTCTAGCGCCCAGGGATCCTGAACATCTCTTGCCCAAGCCTGAGCAAAGAGAGAGAGTCGGCCCCCCACTAGATCCGGTCCCGGATCGGGGGCTACTCCTTCATGCTGTTTTGTTAGCAGCGGCAGGCTTCTTGGCCTGCTTACCCTTGTTCCAGCCTTGCATCGGTTTCCAGGCTGGTTTGGGTTGTGAGGCATTACCCTCTTGCTTAGAGGATGCAGAATTAGAGGCCGGTCCGTTCCTGAAATTGCGAAAGGAACGAAAATTAGACTTATTTTTAGCCTTGAAAGACCTATCTTGTGGAAGGGCGTGGCCCTTTCCCCCAGTGATGTCTGAAATAATCTCTTTCAATTCTGGTCCAAATAGAGTTTTACCTTTGAAAGGGATGTTAAGCAATTTTGTCTTGGATGACACATCCGCTGACCAAGACTTTAGCCAAAGCGCTCTGCGCGCCACGATAGCAAACCCTGAATTTTTCGCCGCTAATCTAGCTAATTGCAAGGCGGCATCTAAAATAAAAGAGTTAGCCAATTTAAGTGCGTGAACTCTGTCCATCACCTCCTCATATGGAGTCTCTCTACTGAGCGACTTTTCTAGTTCCTCGAACCAGAACCACGCTGCTGTAGTGACAGGAACAATGCACGAAATGGGTTGTAGAAGGTAACCTTGCTGTACAAAAATCTTTTTAAGCAAACCTTCCAATTTTTTATCCATAGGATCTTTGAAAGCACAACGATCTTCGATAGGAATAGTAGTGCGTTTGTTTAGAGTAGAAACTGCCCCCTCGACCTTAGGGACTGTCTGCCATAAGTCCTTTCTGGGGTTGACCATAGGAAATAATTTCTTAAATATAGGGGGGGGAACAAAAGGTATGCCGGGCTTTTCCCACTCCTTATTTACTATGTCCGCCACCTGCTTGGGTATAGGAAAAGCGTCGGGGTGCACCGGAACCTCTAGGAACTTGTCCATCTTGCATAATTTCTCTGGAATGACCAAGTTGTCACAATCATCCAGAGTAGATAACCCATCCTTAAGCAGTGCGCGGAGATGTTCTAATTTAAATTTAAATGTCACAACATCAGGTTCAGCTTTTTGAGAAATTTTTCCTGAATCTGAAATTTCTCCATCTGACAAAACCTCCCTCATGGCCCCTTCAGATTGGTGTGAGGGTATGACAGAACAATTATCATCAGCGCCCTCCTGCTCTTCAGTGTTTAAAACAGAGCAATCGCGCTTTCTCTGATAAGTAAGCATTTTGGATAAAATATTTGCTATGGAGTTATCCATTACAGCCGTCAATTGTTGCATGGTAATAAGCATTGGCGCACTAGATGTACTAGGGGCCTCCTGCGTGGGCAAAACTGGTGTAGACACAGTAGGAGATGATGTAGTATCATGTTTACTTCCCTCATCTGAGGAATCATCTTGGGCAATTACATTATCTGTGGCAGTACTGTCCTTAATTTGTTTGGACGCTATGGCACAATTATCACATAAATTTAAATGGGGAGACACATTGGCTTTCATACATATAGAACATGGCTTATCTGAAGGTACAGACATGTTAAACAGGCTTAAACTTGTCAACAAAGCACAATAAACGTTTTCAAACAAAACCGTTACTGTCTCTTTAAATTTTAAACAGAAAACACTTTATTACTGAATATGTGAAAAAGTATGAAGGAACTGTTCAAAAATTACCAAAATTTCACCACAGTGTCTTAAAGCATTAAAGCACCAAATTTCAGAGCTTTAACCCTTAAAATAACGGAACCGGAGCTGTTTATAAATTTAACCCCTATACAGTCCCAGCTATAGTCTTTGCTGAGACCCAACCAAGCCCAGAGGGGAATACGATACCAATTGACGCCTTCTAGAAGCTTTTCCAGCAATTTTTAGATCCTCACACATGCATCTGCATGCCCTGCTCTCAAAAAACAACTGCGCAGTAATGGCGCGAAAATGAGGCTCAGTCTACAACTAGGAAGGCCCCCTGACTGGAAAAGGTGTCTAACACAGTGCCTGCCGTTTAATAAACGTTCCCCATGCAAATTGTCAGCATAAATATGAATAAAATGCCCAAATAAAGCAATCGATTTAGCCCATAAAAATGTCTACCAGTTTTATAGCCCATATTAAGCCCTTTATTCTGTTTGTTTGACTAAGAAAATGGCTTACCGGTCCCCATGAGGGGAAATGACAGCCTTCCAGCATTACATGGTCTTGTTAGAAATATGGCTAGTCATACCTTAAGCAGAAAAGTCTGCTAACTGTTTCCCCCAACTGAAGTTACTTCATCTCAACAGTCCTATGTGGAAACAGCAATCGATTTTAGTTACTGTCTGCTAAAATCATCTTCCTCTCACAAACAGAAATCTTCATCCTTTTCTGTTTCAGAGTAAATAGTACATACCAGCACTATTTTAAAATAACAAACACTTTATAGAAGAATAAAAAACTACATTTAAACACCAAAAAAACTCTTAACCATCTCCGTGGAGATGTTGCCTGTGCAACGGCAAAGAGAATGACTGGGGTGGGCGGAGCCTAGGAGGGACTATATGGCCAGCTTTGCTTTGCCATTTCCTGTTGGGGAAGAGATATTCCCACAAGTAAGGATGACTCCGTGGACCGGACACACCAATGTTGGAGAAAAGGAAGATACTTTACCTGAATTTCTTCAGTAGCCACATCCCATTGTAAAGGTACTTTTAAGCAGCCAATCGGGATGTTCATCCCAGGACTTGCAAGGGAGTGTGAATCCTCTTCTTTTTTTTTTTTTTTTTTTTTTTTTTTTCTATTCAGTTTAAGGAATTTTATTATGAAATCTCACAGTAACGTAAAACATGACCGCAGGACTGCTGATTGGATATTCTATTTATTTATTCCAACTTGCAACTTGGCAGTAGCTGAAGTATAAATGTTCACAGAGCACTTACTATTGTGAGCTGAAGAAATGTTGATGTAACATTTATACCTTTTTTTTTTTTTTTCTCTTGTTAGGTGTATCCAGTCCACGGATCATCCATTACTTGTGGGATATTCTCCTTCCCAACAGGAAGTTGCAAGAGGATCACCCACAGCAGAGCTGCTATATAGCTCCTCCCCTAACTGCCATATCCAGTCATTCTCTTGCAAGCTCTCAACATAGCTGGAGGTAGTAAGAGGAAAGTGGTAAAATATAGTTAGTTTTTTCTTCAATCCAAAAGTTTATTGTTTTTAAATGGTACCGGAGTGTACTATTTTTTTCTCAGGCAGCATTTAGAAGAAGAAACTGCCTGCGTTTTTCTATGATCTTAGCAGAAGTAACTAAGATCCACTGCCGTTCTCACATATGTCTGAGGAGTGAGGTAACTTCAGAGGGAGAATGGCGTGCAGGTATCCTGCAATAAGGTATGTGCAGTTAAGTTTTTCTAGGGATGGAATTTGCTAGAAAATGCTGCTGATACCGGATTAATGTAAGTTAAAGCCTAAATACAGTGATTTAATAGCGACTAGTATCAGGCTTGCTATCAGGTATATACTTTGATTAATGTGCAATATAAAACGTTTGCTGGCATGTTTAATCGTTTTTATATATGCTTTGGTGATAAAACTTATTGGGGCCTAGTTTTTTCCACATGGCTGGCTTTATTTTTGCCTAGAAACAGTTTCCTGAGGCTTTCCACTGTTATAGTATAAAAGTTACAGTTGGTGCAGTTAAAATTACAAACTGTGACATTCAGCTTCCCTCAGCAGTCCCCTGCATGCTATAGGACATCTCTGAAGGGCTCAAAAGGCTTCAAAAGTAGGAGCTGTGGCAGTTGTTATGACTGTTTAAAAAACATATTTTTCGTTTTGTTAATCTGTTTTTTGTATTAAGGGGTTAATCATCCATTTGCAAGTGGGTGCAATGCTCTGCTAACTTGTTAAATACACTGTAAAAATGTTGTTAGTTTAACTGCCTTTTTTCACTGTTATTTCAAAGGCACAGTAACGTTTTTTTTATATTGCTTGTTAACTTGATTTAAAGTGTTTTCCAAGCTTGCTAGTCTCATTGCTAGTCTGTATAAACATGTCTGACATAGAGGAAACTCCTTGTTCATTATGTTTAAAAGCCATGGTGGAACCCCATAGGAGAATGTGTACTAAATGTATTGATTTCACTTTAAACAATAAAGATCAGCTGTTATCTTTAAAAGAATTATCACCAGAGGATTCTGACGAGGGGGAAGTTATGCTGACTAACTCTCCCCACGTGTCGGACCGTTTGACTCCCGCTCAAGGGACTCACGCTAAAATGGCGCCAAGTACATCAAAGACGCCCATAGCGATTACTTTGCAGGACATGGCGGCAATCATGGATAATGTCAGCGGTATTAGCCAGACTGCCTGAATTCAGAGGAAAGCGCGATAGCTCTGGGATTAGACGACATACAGAGCGCGCAGATGTTTTAAGGCCCATGTCTGATACTGCGTCACAATATGCAGAAGCTGAGGAAGAGCTTCAGTCTGTGGGTGACGTCTCTGACTCGGGGAAACCTGATTCAGATATGTCTACTTTTAAATTTAAGCTTGAGAACCTCCGGGTGTTGCTTGGAGAGGTTTTAGCTGCTCTGAATGACTGTGACACAATTGCAGTGCCAGAGAAATTGTGTAGACTGGATAAATACTACGCGGTGCCGGTGTGTACTGACGTTTTTCCAATACCTAAAAGGTTTACAGAAATTATTACTAAGGAGTGGGACAGACCCGGTGTGCCGTTTCCCCCCCCTCCTATATTTAGAAAAATGTTTCCAATAGACGCCACCACACGGGACTTATGGCAGACGGTCCCTAAGGTGGAGGGAGCAGTTTCTACTTTAGCAAAGCGTACCACTATCCCTGTCGAGGACAGTTGTGCGCTTTCAGATCCAATGGATAAAAAATTAGAAGGTTACCTTAAGAAAATGTTTATTCAACAAGGTTTTATCCTGCAGCCCCTTGCATGCATTGCTCCTGTCACTGCTGCTGCGGCGTTCTGGTTTGAGTCTCTGGAAGAGGCCTTTCAGACAGCTACTCCATTGACTGAAATACTTGACAAGCTTAGAACACTTAAGCTAGCTAATTCTTTTGTTTATGATGCCATTGTTCATTTGACTAAACAGCTAAGAATTCTGGATTCGCCATCCAGGCGCGTAGGGCTCTATGGCTTAAATCTTGGTCAGCTGACGTGACTTCAAAGTCTAAATTACTTAACATTCCCTTCAAGGGGCAGACCCTATTCGGGCCTGGTTTGAAGGAAATTATTGCTGACATTACTGTAGGTTAGGGTCATACCCTTCCTCAGGACAGGGCCAAATCAAGGGCCAAACAGTCTAATTTTCGTGCCTTTCGAAACTTCAAGGCAGATGCAGCATCAACTTCCTCTGCTACAAAACAAGAGGGAACTTTTGCGCAATCCAAGCAGGCCTGGAAATCTAACCAGGCCTGGAGCAAAGGCAAGCAGGCCAGAAAGCCTGCTGCTGCCTCTAAGACAGCATGAAGGAACGGCCCCCTATCCGGCAACGGATCTAGTAGGGGGCAGACTTTCTCTCTTCGTCCAGGCGTGGGCAAGAGATGTTCAGGATCCCTGGGGGTTGGAGATCATATCTCAGGGATATCTTCTGGACTTCAAAGCTTCCCCCCCACAAGGGAGATTTCACCTTTCGAGATATCTGTAAACCAGATAAAGAAAGAGGCATTCTTAAGCTGTGTACAAGACCTCCTAATAATGGGAGTGATCCATCCAGTTCCACAGATTGAACAAGGACAGGGATTTTATTCAAATCTGTTTGTGGTTCCCAAAAAAGAGGGAAACTTCAGACCAATTTTGGATCTAAAGATCTTAAACAAATTCCTCAGAGTTCCATCGTTCAAAATGGAAACTATTCGGACAATCCTACCTATGATCCAGGAGGGTCAGTACATGACCATAGTGGATTTGAAGGATGCTTACCTTCACATACCGATTCACAAAGATCATCATCGGTTCCTAAGGTTTGCCTTTCTAGACGGGCATTACCAGTTTGTGGCTCTTCCCTTCGGGTTAGCTACAGCCCCAAAAAATTTTACAAAGGTTCTGGGGTCTCTTCTGGCGGTCCTAAGACCACGGGGCATAGCAGTGGCCCCTTATCTAGACGACATCCTGATACAGGCGTCAAGCTTCCATATTGCCAAATCTCATACGGACATAGTGTTGGCATTTCTGAGGTCGCATGGGTGGAAAGTGAACGAGGGAAAGAGTTCTCTATCACCCCTCATAAGGGTTTCCTTCCTAGGAGCTCTGATAGATTCTGTAGAAATGAAAATTTACCTGATGGAGTCCAGGTTATCAAAGCTTCTAAATTCCTGCCGTGTTCTTCACTACATTCCGCGCCCTTCGGTGGCTCAGTGCATGGAAGTGATCGGCTTAATGGTAGCGGCGATGGACATAGTGCCATTTGCGCGCCTACATCTCAGACCGCTGCAATTATGCATGCTCAGTCAGTAGAATGGGGATTACACAGTTTTGTCCCCTCTGCTAAATCTGGATCAAGAGACCAGAGATTCTCTTCTCTGGTGGCTATCTCGGGTCCATCTGTCCAAAGGTATGACCTTTCGCAGGCCAGATTGGACAATTGTAACAGATGCCAGCCTTCTAGGTTGGGGTGCAGTCTGGAATTCCCTGAAGGCTAAGGGATCGTGGACTCAGGAGGAGAAACTCCTCCCAATAAATATTCTGGAGTTAAGAGCAATATTCATTGCTCTTCTAGCTTGGCCTCAGTTAGCAACCCTGAATTTCATCAGATTTCAGTCGGACAACATCACGACTGTGGCTTACATCAACCATCAAGGGGAGACCAGGAGCTCCCTAGCGATGTTAGAAGTCTCCAAGATAATTCGCTGGGCAGAGACTCACTCTTGCCATCTATCAGCGATCCATATCCCAGGTGTAGAGAACTGGGAGGCGGATTTTCTAAGTCGTCAGACTTTCCATCCGGGGGAGTGGGAACTCCATCCGGAGGTGTTTGCTCAATTGGGTAATCGTTGGGCACACCAGAATTGGATCTCATGGCGTCTCGCCAGAACACCAAGCTTTCTTGTTACGGATCCAGGTCCAGGGACCCAGAAGCGACGCTGATAGATGCTCTAGCAGCACCGTGGTTCTTCAAGCTGGCTTACGTGTTTCCACCGTTTCCTCTGCTCACTCGACTGATTGCCAAAATCAAACAGGAGAGAGCATCGGTGATCTTGATCGCGCCTGCGTGGCCACGCAGGACCTGGTATGCAGACCTGGTGGACATGTCATCCTTTCCACCTTGGCCTCTGCCTCTGAGACAAAACCTTCTACTACAAGGTCCTTTCAATCATCCAAATCTAATTTCTCTGAGACTGACTGCATGGAGATTGAACGCTTGATTTTATCAAGGCGTGGCTTCTCTGAGTCAGTCATTGATACCTTAATACAGGCACGAAAGCCTGTAACCAGGGAAATCTACCATAAGATATGGCGCAAATATCTTCATTGGTGTGAATCCAAGAATTACTCATGGAGTAAGGTTAGGATTCCTAGGATATTGTCCTTTCTCCAAGAGGGTTTGGATAAAGGATTATCAGCTAGTTTTTTAAAGGGACAGATTTCTGCTCTGTCTATCCTTTTGCACAAGCGTCTGGCAGAGGTTCCAGACGTCCAGGCATTTTGTCAGGCTTTGGTTAGAATTAAGCCTGTGTTTAAACCTGTTGCTCCTCCATGGAGCTTAAACTTGGTTCTTAAAGTTCTTCAGGGAGTTCCGTTTGAACCCCTTCATTCCATTGATATCAAACTTTTATCTTGGAAAGTTCTGTTTTTGATGGCTATTTCCTCGGCTCGTAGAGTCTCTGAGTTAAAAGCTTTACAATGTGATTCTCCTTATCTGATTTTCCATACAGATAAAGTAGTTCTTCGTACAAAACCTGGGTTTTTACCTAAGGTAGTTTCCAACAAGAATATCAATCAAGAGATTGTTGTTCCATCATTGTGTCCTAATCCTTCTTCAAAGAAGGAACGGCTTTTACATAATTTGGACGTAGTCCGTGCTTTAAAGTTTTACTTACAAGCGACTAAAGATTTTCGTCAGACATCTTTCCTGTTTGTTGTTTACTCTGGACAGAGGAGAGGTCAAAAGGCTTCGGCAACCTCTCTTTCTTTTTGGCTTCGGAGCGTAATACGCTTTGCCTATGAGACTGCTGGACAGCAGCCCCCTGAAAGGATTACAGCTCATTCTACTAGAGCTGTGTCTTCCACCTGGGCCTTTAAAAATGAGGCTTCTGTTGAACAGATTTGCAAAGCGGCGACTTGGTCTTCGCTTCATTCCTTTTCAAAATTTTACAAATTTGATACTTTGGCTTCTTCGGAGGCTATTTTTGGGAGAAAGGTTCTACAGGCAGTGTTCCCTTCCGTTTAAGTACCTGCCTTGTCCCCTCCCTTCATCCGTGTACTTTAGCTTTGGTATTGGTATCCCACAAGTAATGGATGATCCGTGGACTGGATACACCTAACAAGAGAAAACATAATTTATGCTTACCTGATAAATTTATTTCTCTTGTGGTGTATCCAGTCCACGGCCCGCCCTGTCCTGTTAAGGCAGGTCTAAATTTTAAACTACAGTCACCACTGCACCCTATGTTTTCTCCTTTCTTGGCTAGTTTCGGTCGAATGACTGGATATGGCAGTTAGGGGAGGAGCTATATAGCAGCTCTGCTGTGGGTGATCCTCTTGCAACTTCCTGTTGGGAAGGAGAATATCCCACAAGTAATGGATGATCCGTGGACTGGATACACCACAAGAGAAATAAATTTATCAGGTAAGCATAAATTATGTTTTTTTTACATAGAGATTTTTAGGTGATGTTGTCTGTTCAGCTTTTTACATTTATGCTGCATCACTTTCAAGTGATTTTGCATATGGGTATTATGTCCCTTTTTAAGGACCCTCATAAAACCTAGTTTGATTGCTGTTGACAATTACATTGCAGCTACACTAGTGTGTTTTTTTTTTTTTTTTTTTTTTCGACCATCTCCATTGACGACAAAGTTTTGAGCTAACATCACTTGCTCCTTTTTATGTAAAATATCCTCAATTTCATATCAAATTTCTTTAACCAATGATGTGTTTTGTTTGGTGTGTGTGTTTTTTTTTGTTGAAAATTTTAATAATTGTTCTGTTTTAACTTTTAGGTCTATAACCTGACTCAGGAATTTTTTCAGAATGGGAAGCCTGTCAATGAGGAGAGTCAAAATAGCGTTGGCGTTTTTACACGGGACGTTGTCAGGAAACGTATCCAAGATGATCCTGACGAGTCAGAAATCACGAAAAGGTTGAAACTGGCCATGATTCAGCAATATTTAAAGGTAGCCTCTTTCTATGGTCTGGTAGAATTGCTTTACATAGGCTTGTTTCTTTAGTTTTCACTATTGTAAGTCATCAATAGGAACTATTCATTTAAGATAAAACAAAGTGATGATTTGGCTGTGGCATATTTTAAACAACAATGCTTGCAGCTCTCAGCCAAGACTTTTACATATATGTTTAACATCAAAGTTAAGCTCATAGAATGTTATTTTGTGTATAATTAATATACACTGTCTGGATAACAAATCAGAGCAGTTAAATTCTGCATTACAATGATTTAACAATATAGCACGGTGCTGTAGTCACTGGCAGTCTTCTGGGGGATACAACATACATGCAGGGGGGGTGTTAAAGCAATAGAAAGGTCAACATTAAAACATACATTTCAATTTGAAATAGAAGTATTTTTTGCAATATACTTCTGTTGGCAAAAATGCTTCTAGTAAAAGTGTATTACTTTTTTTCTGCAGCATACGCGCACATCCTGTGAGGGCCATGCACCAGTATTCAAGCACTATGCATGCTCAGCAGAGAGGTGGCTGTGGTGTGTATTGATTCTGAAGATGTAATTTGTATCATATCATACAAGCTACTACTTTGTGCATGTATGATGTTTAAATACTGGTGCACATGCCGTCACATCATTTTTTCTCTTGTTAGGTGTATCCAGTCCACGGATCATCCATTACTTGTGGGATATTCTCCTTCCCAACAGGAAGTTGCAAGAGGATCACCCACAGCAGAGCTGCTATATAGCTCCTCCCCTCACTGCCATATCCAGTCATTCTCTTGCAACTCTCAACTAAGATGGAGGTCGAAAGAGGACTGTGGTGTTTTATACTTGGTTTATTTCTTCAATCAAAAGTTTGTTATTTTTAAATGGTACCGGAGTGTACTGTTTATCTCAGGCAGTATTTAGAAGAAGAATCTGCCTGCGTTTTCTATGATCTTAGCAGGAGTAACTAAGATCCTTTGCTGTTCTCACATATTCTGAGGAGTGAGGTAACTTCAGATGGGGAATAGCGTGCGGGTTTTCCTGTAATAAGGTATGTGCAGTTAAAATATTTTTCTAGGGATGGAATTTGCTAGAAAATGCTGCTGATACCGAAGTAATGTAAGTAAAGCCTTAAATGCAGTGATAGCGACTGGTATCAGGCTTATTAATAGAGATACATACTCTTATAAAAGTGTATTTTAAAACGTTTGCTGGCATGTTTAATCGTTTTTTACATATGTTTGGTGATAAAACTTATTGGGGCCTAGTTTTTTCCACATGGCTGGCTTGAATTTTGCCTAGAAACAGTTCCCTGAGGCTTCCCACTGTTGTAATATGAGTGGGAGGGGCCTATTTTGGCGTTTTTTTTTGCACAGCAAAAATTACAGACACAGACATCCAGCTTCTTCCTGCATGATCCAGGACTTCTCAGAAGGGCTCAAAAAGCTTCAAAAGTCGTATTGAGGGAGGTAAAAAGTCACAGTAGAGCTGTGGCATTTGTTGTGACTGTTTAAAAAACGTTTTTGTTATTTGTTATTCCGTTTTTGGTATTATGGGGTTAATCATCCATTTGCAAGTGGGTGCAATGCTCTGCAGACTTATTACATACACTGTAAAAATTTCGTTAGTGTAACTGCATTTTTTCACTGTTATTTCAAAATTTGGGAAAATTTGTGTTTCTTAAAGGCGCAGTAACGTTTTTTATTTTGCTTGTAAACTTGTTTTTAAAGTGTTTTCCAAGTTTGCTAGTCTCATTGCTAGTCTGTTTAAACATGTCTGACACAGAGGAACCTACTTGTTCATTATATTTGAAAGCCATGGTGGAGCCCCATAGGAGAATGTGTACTAAATGTATTGATTTCACCTTAAACAGTAAAGATCAGTCTTTATCTATAAAATAATTATCACCAGAGGGTTCTGTCGAGGGGGAAGTTATGCCGACTAACTCTCCCCACGTGTCAGACCCTTCGCCTCCAACTCAGGGGACGCACGCTAATATGGCGCCAATTACATCAGGGACGCCCATAGCGATTACCTTGCAGGACATGGCTGCAATCATGAATAATACCCTGTCAGAGGTATTATCTAGATTGCCTGAATTAAGAGGCAAGCGCGATAGCTCTGGGGTTAGGAGAGATACAGAGCGCGCAAATGCTGAAAGAGAAATGGCTGATACTGCGTCACAGTATGCAGAACATGAGGACAGAGAGCTTCAGTGTCTGGGTGACATCTCTGACTCGGGGAAACCTGATTCAGAGACTTCTAATTTTAAATTTAAGCTTGAGAACCTCCGTGTATTGCTTGGGGAGGTATTAGCTGCTCTGAATGACTGTAATACAGTTGCAATTCCAGAGAAATTGTGTAGGCTGGATAGATACTATGCGGTGCCGGTGTGTTCTGACGTTTTTCCTATACCTAAAAGGCTTACAGAAATTATTAGCAAGGAGCGGGATAGACCCGGTGTGCCCTTTTCCCCACCTCCTCCTATATTTAGAAAAATGTTTCCAATAGACGCCACTACACGGGACTTATGGCAGACGGTCCCTAAGGTGGAGGGAGCAGTTTCTACTTTAGCAAAGCGTACCACTATCCCGGTTGAGGACAGTTGTGCTTTTTCAGATCCAATGGATAAAAAATTGGAGGGTTACCTTAAGAAAATGTTTAATCAACATGGTTTTATTTTACAGCCCCTTGCATGCATTGCGCCTGTCACTGCTGCGGCGGCATTCTGGTTTGAGGCCCTGGAAGAGGCCATCCAGACAGCTCCATTGAATGAAATTATTGACTAGCTTAGAACGCTTAAGCTAGCTAACTCATTTGTTTCTGATGCCATTGTTCATTTGACTAAACTAACGGCTAAGAATTCCGGATTCGCCATCCAGGCGCGTAGGGCGCTATGGCTTAAATCCTGGTCAGCTGACGTGACTTCAAAGTCTAAATTACTCAACATTCCTTTCAAGGGGCAGACCTTATTCGGGCCTGGCTTGAAGGAAATTATTGCTGACATTACTGGAGGCAAGGGTCATACCCTTCCTCAGGACAGGGCCAAATCAAAGGCCAAACAGTCTAATTTTTGTGCCTTTCGAAATTTCAAGGCAGGAGCAGCATCAACTTCCTCCGCTTCAAAACAAGAGGGAACTGTTGCTCATTCCAGACAGGCCTGGAAACCTAACCAGTCCTGGAACAAGGGCAAGCAGGCCAGAAAGCCTGCTGCTGCCCCCAAGACAGCATGAAGGAACGGCCCCCTATCTGGAAATGGATCTAGTGGGGGGCAGACTTTCTCTCTTCGCCCAGGCGTGGACAAGAGATGTTCAGGATCCCTGGGCGTTGGAGATCATATCTCAGGGATATCTTCTGGACTTCAAAGCTTCTCCACAAGGGAGATTTCATCTTTCAAGGTTATCAGCAAACCAGATAAAGAAAGAGGCATTCCTAAGCTGTGTGCAAGATCTCCTAGTAATGGGAGTGATCCATCCAGTTCCGCGGACGGAACAAGGACAGGGATTTTATTCAAATCTGTTTGTGGTTCCCAAGAAAGAGGGAACCTTCAGACCAATCTTGGATCTAAAGATCTTAAACAAATTCCTCAGAGTTCCATCATTCAAAATGGAAACTATTCGGACCATCCTACCCATGATCCAAGAGGGTCAGTACATGACCACAGTGGACTTAAAGGATGCCTACCTTCACATACCGATTCACAAAGATCATCATCGGTTCCTAAGGTTTGCCTTTCTAGACAGGCATTACCAATTTGTAGCTCGTCCCTTCGGGTTGGCCACTGCCCCGAGAATTTTTACAAAGGTTCTGGGCTCACTTCTGGCGGTTCTAAGACCGCGAGGCATAGCGGTGGCTCTGTATCTAGACGACATCCTGATACAGGCGTCAAGCTTTCAAATTGCCAAGTCTCATACAGAGATAGTTCTGGCATTTCTGAGGTCGCATGGGTGGAAAGTGAACGTGGAAAAGAGTTCTCTATCACCACTTACAAGAGTCTCCTTCCTAGGGACTCTTATAGATTCTGTAGAGATGAAAATTTACCTGACGGAGTCCAGGTTATCAAAACTTCTAAATGCTTGCCGTGTACTTCATTCCATTCCACGCCCGTCAGTGGCTCAGTGCATGGAAGTAATCGGCTTAATGGTAGCGGCAATGGACATAGTGCCATTTGCGCGCCTGCATCTCAGACCGCTGCAATTATGCATGCTAAGTCAGTGGAATGGAGATTACTCAGATTTGTCCCCTCTACTAAATCTGGATCAAGAGACCAGAGATTCTCTTCTCTGGTGGCTTTCTCGGGTCCATCTGTCCAAGGGTATGACCTTTCGCAGGCCAGATTGGACGATTGTAACAACAGATGCCAGCCTTCTAGGTTGGGGCGCAGTCTGGAACTCCCTGAAGGCTCAGGGATCGTGGACTCAGGAGGAGAAACTCATCCCAATAAATATTCTGGAGTTAAGAGCAATATTCAATGCTCTTCTAGCTTGGCCTCAGTTAGCAACACTGAGGTTTATCAGATTTCAGTCGGACAACATCACGACTGTGGCTTACATCAACCATCAAGGGGGAACCAGGAGTTCCCTTGCGATGTTAGAAGTCTCAAAGATAATTCGCTGGGCAGAGTCTCACTCTTGCCACCTGTCAGCGATCCACATCCCAGGCGTAGAGAACTGGGAGGCGGATTTTCTAAGTCGTCAGACTTTTCATCCGGGGGAGTGGGAACTCCATCCGGAGGTGTTTGCTCAACTGGTCCATCGTTGGGGCAAACCAGAACTGGATCTCATGGCGTCTCGCCAGAACGCCAAGCTTCCTTGTTACGGATCCAGGGACCCGGGAGCAACGCTGATAGATGCTCTAGCAGCTCCTTGGTTCTTCAACCTGGCCTATGTGTTTCCACCGTTTCCTCTGCTCCCTCGGCTGATTGCCAAAATCAAACAGGAGAGAGCATCGGTGATTCTGATAGCGCCTGCGTGGCCACGCAGGACCTGGTTTGCAGACCTAGTGGACATGTCATCTCTTCCACCATGGACTCTGCCTCTGAGGCAGGACCTTCTAATACAAGGTCCTTTCAATCATCCAAATCTAATTTCTCTGAGACTGACTGCATGGAGATTGAACGCTTGATTTTATCAAGGCGTGGCTTCTCCGAGTCAGTCATTGATACCTTTTAATACAGGCTCGGAAGCCTGTCACCAGGAAAATCTACCATAAGATATGGCGTAAATATCTTTATTGGTGTGAATCCAAGAGTTACTCATGGAGTAAGGTTAGGATTCCTAGGATATTGTCCTTTCTCCAAGAGGGTTTGGACAAAGGCTTATCAGCTAGTTCTTTAAAAGGACAGATCTCTGCTCTGTCCTTTTGCACAAGCGTCTGGCAGAAGTTCCAGACGTCCAGGCATTTTGTCAGGCTTTGGTTAGGATTAAGCCTGGGTTTAAAACTGTTGCTCCCCCGTGGAGCTTAAACTTGGTTCTTAAAGTTCTTCAGGGAGTTCCGTTTGAACCCCTTCATTCCATTGATATTAAACTTTTATCTTGGAAAGTTCTGTTTTTGATGGCTATTTCCTCGGCTCGTAGAGTCTCTGAGTTATCTGCCTTACATTGTGATTCTCCTTATCTGATTTTTCATTCAGACAAGGTAGTTCTGCGTACCAAACCTGGGTTTTTACCTAAGGTGGTTTCTAACAGGAATATCAATCAAGAGATTGTTGTTCCATCATTGTGTCCTAATCCTTCTTCAAAGAAGGAACGTCTTTTGCATAATCTGGACGTAGTCCGTGCCTTGAAGTTTTACTTACAGGCTACTAAAGATTTTCGTCAAACATCTGCCCTGTTTGTCGTTTACTCTGGACAGAGGAGAGGTCAAAAAGCTTCGACAACCTCTCTCTCCTTTTGGCTTCGGAGCATAATACGCTTAGCCTATGAGATTGCTGGACAGCAGCCCCTGAAAGGATTACAGCTCATTCTACTAGAGCTGTGTCTTCCACCTGGGCCTTTAAAAATGAGGCATCTGTTGAACAGATTTGCAAGACTGCGACTTGGTCTTCGCTTCACACCTTTTCAAAATTTTACAAATTTGTCACTTTTGCTTCTGCGGAGGCTGTTTTTGGGAGAAAGGTTCTACAGGCAGTGGTTCCTTCCGTTTAAGTTCCTGCCTTGTCCCTCCCATCATTTGTGTACTTTAGCTTTGGTATTGGTATCCCACAAGTAATGGATGATCCGTGGACTGGATACACTTAACAAGAGAAAACATAATTTATGCTTACCTGATAAATTTATTTATCTTGTAGTGTATCCAGTCCACGGCCCGCCCTGTCCTTTTAAGGCAGGTCTAAATTTTAATTAAACTACAGTCACCACTGCACCCTATGGTTTCTCCTTTCTCGTCTTGTTTTGGTCGAATGACTGGATATGGCAGTGAGGGGAGGAGCTATATAGCAGCTCTGCTGTGGGTGATCCTCTTGCAACTTCCTGTTGGGAAGGAGAATATCCCACAAGTAATGGATGATCCGTGGACTGGATACACTACAAGAGAAATAAATTTATCAGGTAAGCATAAATTATGTTTTTTTCTTAGAAGCATTTTTGCTAATGGAAGTTGTGACGGATACCCCCGGCTACCCCGACTGGGTAGCTCCACCAAACGGGTCCTGCTTCCTCCCTGCCGACTGCAGCTCTGTAGCTGGCAAGTGACCACAGCCTGTATTGGGACAAACACACATTTTTTATACACACACACATCTTGATAAAACAGGGAGACAATGCCACAGTTTTCCCGCCATTCTCGCCCCTCCAGACTCACTGGTGCCTCCATAGCAACCATAGTCCCACAGGATCCCAGGACACAGTGGCGACGGTTTTGGGGTGATCCCGGGGGAGCGGCAGCACTTCCAGGGTGTCATTTGAAAGCTCTCAGTCCCCAGATGCCGCAGTCCAAAAAGCTGCGGGATTCTTTATTGGGGACCGGAGATACAGCCCGTTTGAAGTTATGGGGGTAGGGGTGCCCAAAACCCCTGGTTCCCAAGGCAGCTCCCCTCCGGTAATTCCCCCACCTCTTGTCCTCCCTAGGGGCTACTAATCCACAAAAGAGCGGAGCTCTGGGGCACATGGTTGCTGGAGCGACCAAGGGTAAAGTTAGCGGGTGTCCTGCTGTCCTGTGGCCGACCAGGAATTCCAGGAGCCCAGACAGCCTGAGAGGGGTTAGGCAGGTGTCCGTGGTGAGGCGGCCAACCGGGAGTTCCAGGGGCCCGGCCAGTCTAGGAAGGTTTTCCTGGTCATACACCAGCTTTTCACAAGACAAGCAAACCAAAGCTTCCAGGGATTGTGGTTGCTCTAAGGAGCCCAAAACCACTGAGAAACAGGGGTGTGGGGGGGGGGGGGGGGTAGCCTTAGCTTTCTGGTATCAGTGACAGAAGTATATAGCAAAAATGTTTCCATTTCAAATTGAAATGCACCTATGCACATCCATTTGACCTTTTTATCCCTTTTAACACCCACTCATTCCCAGAATTAATTTGAAAGTTCTGCAGCTGCTGTGCTGCCATTTGCAGTTGGCTGGGATTTAATACCTGACGTGTGACCACAATCAAATGACAATAGCTATGATTCTTCCACATTTTGCTTCAGTGATCAGGTGTACAGATTTTGATGTTTACCTTGTAGCACAGAACGTACTATCTTATAAAACTTTTATTAGATACTGTGTAAGTTGTGTGTTTACAGAACTAAATTTATAAACTCCACTGAAAAGCTAGAAATGTGTTTCCTGCAGTGTTAATGTCACAGGGTCAGAGTATCTTACACCTGCCAGATTATGTAGCGGTCTTGCTTCATAATGGCTGGTAGTCCTATGGGTATTGTTCAACCTTGCACTTGGTCTCTAATCTTGCGCCTTTTTAGAATATGACTGAGTTAATGCTGGCTACATTATTCAAGTGAGATATTGAATGTGGCCTGATCTTGCACACTGACTTGCAGGTGATGGTTTAGTACGATGCCCTAAGGGTGGTAGAATTAGCCATGTACATTTTTCTGAAACTATTTGTTTTCTGTTTAACTTATTTTTGCAGATTTATTGCTATTAAGCACTTACACTGCTCAAGTTAAATCAGTAGTGCTCCTATTACAAGTTTGAGAGTAAAACGTTTTCCCAGGAGTTCCCAGTGGACATAAAAAAGTCCCAGGAGTCCCAATGGACATAAAAAGTCCCAGGAGTCCCAATGGACATAAAAAACAAAACACATTTTTTTTTTCTAGTATTCAGATAATGCCGTGTTTTATTTATTTTTTGTTTGTTTTCTTTGTTGTGTTTTTTTTTTTTTTTTAAAGCAATGCTTTAATGTCCTTTTTATAATATTCATGAATTTGTGGTTCACTGGGCACATTTGATTTTGATAATGAAATTGTGGTGTGCCTTTTTTTTTTTTTTATGTAATATGTTTTTTTGTTTTTTTTGGTAGGTTGAAAGCTGCGAGAGTAGCTCACATAGTATGGATGAAGTGTCGCTCAGTGAGTTTGGCGAATGGACAGAAATTCCTGGTGCACATCACGTGATTCCTTGTGGCTTCATTAAGATTGTTGAAATTCTGTCCTGTTCCATTCCTCAGTCTGTCTTTCAGCTGCGTAAGCCAGTGAAATGCATACACTGGAACAGGTCCATAACCAAGCAGATTGAAAGAGTGGCTGACCACAACAATGACCAGATGGAGGACAAAGGTTTTCCAGTATTTATAGAGTGTGAAGACTGTGAATTTATTCCTGCTGATCACGTAATAGTAACAGTCTCACTTGGAGTCCTCAAAAAGTTCCATGAAACCTTATTCCACCCAAAACTCCCTGAAGACAAAGTCATGGCCATTGAGAAGCTTGGTATCAGTACTACAGATAAGATATTCCTGGAGTTTGAAGAACCTTTCTGGAGTCCAGAATGCAACAGTATTCAGTTTGTTTGGGAAGATGAAGCTGAGAGTGGGAGTCTGACCTATCCAGAAGAGCTGTGGTACAAAAAGATTTGCAGTTTTGACGTCCTGTATCCTCCAGAAAGATATGGTTACGTACTTAGTGGATGGATTTGTGGGGAAGAGGCTCTGATAATGGAGAAATGTGATGATGAAACGGTTGCAGAAACCTGCACAGAGTTACTTCGAAAATTTACAGGTTGGTCCTTTTTTTATGGTCCGATGTTTTCCTGTTAGCCATTTTCTCCTCAGTAGTGGATATATCAAAGGGTAGGACGTCTTATTTACTTTTTTAGATTTGTGCTTCTATAGAGTCTTTCCTTCAGAGTCTAGGATATTGTCCTTTCCAATAGTGACCTCTCTTACCTGTGACTTTAATGGATGTTTGTTTATATTAATATATACTACACATTTCAGGTTTAAAATGCAGCAAAGTAAATCATATTTTTCTCCAACATAGGTGTGTCCGGTCCACGGCGTCATCCTTACTTGTGGGATATTCTCTTCCCCAACAGGAAATGGCAAAGAGCCCAGCAAAGCTGGTCACATGATCCCTCCTAGGCTCCGCCTACCCCAGTCATTCTCTTTGCCGTTGTACAGGCAACATCTCCACGGAGATGGCTTAGAGTTTTTTAGTGTTTAACTGTAGTTTTTATTATTCAATCAAGAGTTTGTTATTTTAAAATAGTGCTGGTATGTACTATTTACTCAGAAACAGAAAAGAGATGAAGATTTCTGTTTGTATGAGGAAAATGATTTTAGCAACCGTTACTAAAATCCATGGCTGTTCCACACAGGACTGTTGAGAGGAATTAACTTCAGTTGGGGGAACAGTGAGCAGTCTCTTGCTGCTTGAGGTATGACACATTCTAACAAGACGATGTAATGCTGGAAGCTGTCATTTTCCCTATGGGATCCGGTAAGCCATGTTTATTAAGATAGTAAATAAGGGCTTCACAAGGGCTTATTAAGACTGTAGACTTTTTCTGGGCTAAATCGATTCATTATTAACACATATTTAGCCTTGAGGAATCATTGAATCTGGGTATTTTGATAAGATTATATCGGCAGGCACTGTTTTAGACACCTTATTCTTAGGGGCTTTCCCAAATCATAGGCAGAGCCTCATTTTCGCGCCGGTGTTGCGCACTTGTTTTTGAGAGGCATGACATGCAGTCGCATGTGTGAGGAGCTCTGATACATAGGAAAGACTTTCTGAAGGCGTCATTTGGTATCGTATTCCCCTTTGGGCTTGGTTGGGTCTCAGCAAAGCAGATACCAGGGACTGTAAAGGGGTTAAAGTTAAAAACGGCTCCGGTTCCGTTATTTTAAGGGTTAAAGCTTCCAAATTTGGTGTGCAATACTTTTAAGGCTTTAAGACACTGTGGTGAAATTTTGGTGAATTTTGAACAATTCCTTCATATTTTTTCGCAATTGCAGTAATAAAGTGTGTTCAGTTTAAAATTTAAAGTGACAGTAACGGTTTTATTTTAAAACGTTTTTTGTACTTTGTTATCAAGTTTATGCCTGTTTAACATGTCTGAACTACCAGATAGACTGTGTTCTGAATGTGGGGAAGCCAGAGTTCCTTCTCATTTAAATAAATGTGATTTATGTGACAATGACAATGATGCCCAAGATGATTCCTCAAGTGAGGGGAGTAAGCATGGTACTGCATCATTCCCTCCTTCGTCTACACGAGTCTTGCCCACTCAGGAGGCCCCTAGTACATCTAGCGCGCCAATACTCCTTACTATGCAACAATTAACGGCTGTAATGGATAATTCTGTCAAAAACATTTTAGCCAAAATGCACACTTATCAGCGTAAGCGCGACTGCTCTGTTTTAGATACTGAAGAGCATGACGACGCTGATAATAATGGTTCTGAAGGGCCCCTAAACCAGTCTGATGGGGCCAGGGAGGTTTTGTCTGAGGGAGAAATTACTGATTCAGGGAACATTTCTCAACAAGCTGAACCTGATGTGATTACGTTTAAATTTAAGTTGGAACATCTCCGCATTCTGCTTAAGGAGGTATTATCCACTCTGGATGATTGTGACAAGTTGGTCATCCCAGAGAAACTATGTAAAATGGACAAGTTCCTAGAGGTCCCGGGGCTCCCAGAAGCTTTTCCTATACCCAAGCGGGTGGCGGACATTGTAAATAAAGAATGGGAAAGGCCCGGTATTCCTTTCGTCCCTCCCCCCATATTTAAAAAATTGTTTCCTATGGTCGACCCCAGAAAGGACTTATGGCAGACAGTCCCCAAGGTCGAGGGAGCGGTTTCCACTTTAAACAAACGCACCACTATACCCATAGAAGATAGTTGTGCTTTCAAAGATCCTATGGATAAAAAATTAGAAGGTTTACTTAAAAAGATGTTTGTTCAGCAGGGTTACCTTCTACAACCAATTTCATGCATTGTCCCTGTCGCTACAGCCGCGTGTTTCTGGTTCGATGAGCTGGTAAAGGCGGTCGATAGTGATTCTCCTCCTTATGAGGAGATTATGGACAGAATCAATGCTCTCAAATTGGCTAATTCTTTCACCCTAGACGCCACTTTGCAATTGGCTAGGTTAGCGGCTAAGAATTCTGGGTTTGCTATTGTGGCGCGCAGAGCGCTTTGGTTGAAATCTTGGTCAGCTGATGCGTCTTCCAAGAACAAGCTACTTAACATTCCTTTCAAGGGGAAAACGCTGTTTGGCCCTGACTTGAAAGAGATTATCTCTGATATCACTGGGGGTAAGGGCCACGCCCTTCCTCAGGATCGGCCTTTCAAGGCCAAAAATAAACCTAATTTTCGTCCCTTTCGTAGAAACGGACCAGCCCAAAGTGCTACGTCCTCTAAGCAAGAGGGTAATACTTCTCAAGCCAAGCCAGCTTGGAGACCAATGCAAGGCTGGAACAAGGGAAAGCAGGCCAAGAAACCTGCCACTGCTACCAAGACAGCATGAAATGTTGGCCCCCGATCCGGGACCGGATCTGGTGGGGGGCAGACTCTCTCTTCGCTCAGGCTTGGGCAAGAGATGTTCTGGATCCTTGGGCGCTAGAAATAGTCTCCCAAGGTTATCTTCTGGAATTCAAGGGGCTTCCCCCAAGGGGGAGGTTCCACAGGTCTCAATTGTCTTCAGACCATATAAAGAGACAGGCATTCTTACATTGTGTAGAAGACCTGTTAAAAATGGGAGTGATTCATCCTGTTCCATTAGGAGAACAAGGGATGGGGTTCTACTCCAATCTGTTCATAGTTCCCAAAAAAGAGGGAACGTTCAGACCAATCTTAGATCTCAAGATCTTAAACAAGTTTCTCAAGGTTCCATCGTTCAAAATGGAAACCATTCGAACAATTCTTCCTTCCATCCAGGAAGGTCAATTCATGACCACGGTGGATTTAAAGGATGCGTATCTACATATTCCTATCCACAAGGAACATCATCGGTTCCTAAGGTTCGCATTCCTGGACAAGCATTACCAGTTCGTGGCGCTTCCTTTCGGATTAGCCACTGCTCCAAGGATTTTCACAAAGGTACTAGGGTCCCTTCTAGCTGTGCTAAGACCAAGGGGCATTGCTGTAGTACCTTACTTGGACGACATTCTGATTCAAGCGTCGTCCCTTCCTCAAGCAAAGGCTCACACGGACATCGTCCTGGCCTTTCTCAGATCTCATGGATGGAAAGTGAACGTGGAAAAGAGTTCTCTATCTCCGTCAACAAGGGTTCCCTTCTTGGGAACAATAATAGACTCCTTAGAAATGAGGATTTTTCTGACAGAGGCCAGAAAAACAAAACTTCTAGACTCTTGTCGGATACTTCATTCCGTTCCTCTTCCTTCCATAGCGCAGTGCATGGAAGTGATAGGTTTGATGGTAGCGGCGATGGACATAGTTCCTTTTGCGCGCATTCATCTAAGACCATTGCAACTGTGCATGCTCAGTCAGTGGAATGGGGACTATACAAACTTGTCTCCGAGGATACAAGTAAATCAGAGGACCAGAGATTCACTCCGTTGGTGGCTGTCCCTGGACAACCAGTCACAAGGGATGACCTTCCGCAGACCAGAGTGGGTCATTGTCACGACCGACGCCAGTCTGATGGGCTGGGGCGCGGTCTGGGGATCCCTGAAAGCTCAGGGTCTTTGGTCTCGGGAAGAATCTCTTCTACCGATAAATATTCTGGAACTGAGAGCGATATTCAATGCTCTCAAGGCTTGGCCTCAGCTAGCGAGGGCCAAGTTCATACGGTTTCAATCAGACAACATGACAACTGTTGCGTACATCAACCATCAGGGGGGAACAAGGAGTTCCCTGGCGATGGAAGAAGTGACCAAAATCATTCTATGGGCGGAGTCTCACTCCTGCCACCTGTCTGCTATCCACATCCCAGGAGTGGAAAATTGGGAAGCGGATTTTCTGAGTCGTCAGACATTGCATCCGGGGGAGTGGGAACTCCATCCGGAAATCTTTGCCCAAGTCACTCAACTGTGGGGCATTCCAGACATGGATCTGATGGCCTCTCGTCAGAACTTCAAAGTTCCTTGCTACGGGTCCAGATCCAGGGATCCCAAGGCGGCTCTAGTGGATGCACTAGTAGCACCTTGGACCTTCAAACTAGCTTATGTATTCCCGCCGTTTCCTCTCATCCCCAGGCTGGTAGCCAGGATCAATCAGGAAAGGGCGTCGGTGATCTTGATAGCTCCTGCGTGGCCACGCAGGACTTGGTATGCAGATCTGGTGAATATGTCATCGGCTCCACCATGAAAGCTACCTTTGAGACGAGACCTTCTTGTTCAAGGTCCGTTCGAACATCCGAATCTTGTCTCACTCCAGCTGACTGCTTGGAGATTGAACGCTTGATCTTATCGAAGCGAGGGTTCTCAGATTCTGTTATCGATACTCTTGTTCAGGCCAGAAAGCCTGTAACTAGAAAGATTTACCACAAAATTTGGAAAAAATATATCTGTTGGTGTGAATCTAAAGGATTCCCTTGGGACAAGGTTAAGATTCCTAAGATTCTATCCTTCCTTCAAGAAGGATTGGAAAAAGGATTATCTGCAAGTTCCCTGAAGGGACAGATTTCTGCCTTGTCTGTGTTACTTCACAAAAAGCTGGCAGCTGTGCCAGATGTTCAAGCCTTTGTTCAGGCTCTGGTTAGAATCAAGCCTGTTTACAAACCTTTGACTCCTCCTTGGAGTCTCAACTTAGTTCTTTCAGTTCTTCAGGGGGTTCCGTTTGAACCCTTACATTCCGTTGATATTAAGTTATTATCTTGGAAAGTTTTGTTTTTGGTTGCAATTTCTTCTGCTAGAAGAGTTTCAGAATTATCTGCTCTGCAGTGTTCTCCTCCTTATCTGGTGTTCCATGCAGATAAGGTGGTTTTACGTACTAAACCTGGTTTTCTTCCAAAAGTTGTTTCTAACAAAAACATTAACCAGGAGATTATCGTACCTTCTCTGTGTCCGAAACCAGTTTCGAAGAAGGAACGTTTGTTGCACAATTTGGATGTTGTTCGCGCTCTAAAATTCTATTTAGATGCTACAAAGGATTTTAGACAAACATCTTCCTTGTTTGTTGTTTATTCCGGTAAAAGGAGAGGTCAAAAAGCAACTTCTACCTCTCTCTCTTTTTGGATTAAAAGCATCATCAGATTGGCTTACGAGACTGCCGGACGGCAGCCTCCCGAAAGAATCACAGCTCATTCCACTAGGGCTGTGGCTTCCACATGGGCCTTCAAGAACGAGGCTTCTGTTGATCATATATGTAGGGCAGCGACTTGGTCTTCACTGCACACTTTTACCAAATTTTACAAGTTTGATACTTTTGCTTCTTCTGAGGCTATTTTTGGGAGAAAGGTTTTGCAAGCCGTGGTGCCTTCCATCTAGGTGACCTGATTTGCTCCCTCCCATCATCCGTGTCCTAAAGCTTTGGTATTGGTTCCCACAAGTAAGGATGACGCCGTGGACCGGACACACCTATGTTGGAGAAAACAGAATTTATGTTTACCTGATAAATTACTTTCTCCAACGGTGTGTCCGGTCCACGGCCCGCCCTGGTTTTTTAATCAGGTCTGATAATTTATTTTCTTTAACTACAGTCACCACGGTATCATATGGTTTCTCCTATGCAAATATTCCTCCTTAACGTCGGTCGAATGACTGGGGTAGGCGGAGCCTAGGAGGGATCATGTGACCAGCTTTGCTGGGCTCTTTGCCATTTCCTGTTGGGGAAGAGAATATCCCACAAGTAAGGATGACGCCGTGGACCGGACACACCGTTGGAGAAAGTAATTTATCAGGTAAACATAAATTCTGTTATTTTATTTTTTTCTTGTACCTCCACCTGCCACTTTAATGATCACTATTAAAGTGTCAGATGTTGCACATTTTCACATTTATTTTATCTGAGCTAAAACTATTTCCCAATTATGTTTTATTTTTTAACTTTTACATGATTTCATTGACCAATGTCTATGTAACGGGGAAATATAAGCAAATAATACCCAGAGCATACACATTATAGCTATGTTGTCCCAAACTAATACTCTATGTAATCTTATGTGAAGCAGATAAAACAATGTTTGTCTGACACATGAATCGATGGGGTACTATCACTGGTGGATCTAAGGGTGATGAACAATGGGTGCTAAGCACCCCCAATCTATTTGGCTGAGGAGGAGGGTAAAAATGATTACTCCCTGCCCTTTTAGGCAGGCCACGTCCCAAAACTGCCTTTGCACACCCCAGACAACCTGGCTCTTCCTCAGAACACTTAAAACTTGTTACACCTGTAACCACACGCACCGAAGGAACACCCATGACTCAAGCAAGGAGTGTTTGCACTTTCACTCAACTGCCTTGATCAACACACAAACTACTAACTTATAAAGCGGAAAAAAAACCATGCTCCTCCTGTACATTTGAATGGAATACTCTTAACTGCTCATGATGATGATGATATTTAGAAGTGAGAGTCTGAGAATTTGTGAAAGTACTGAATTGCAAAATAAGCACTAGGTCTAGGGACTTCCAGCTGGTGTGGAACGAATACAGTGCTTTTCACAGACAATTCTGCTATCCAAAGCACAAATTAATTACATAATTAAACATAAATGTATTTAATTGTGCAATAAGGCCCATCTAACTCGCTAAACCCAACTTTCATGTCAAAACATTGGCTTGATTAAAGGGACAGTCTACACCAGAATTTTTATTGTTTGAAAAGATAGATAATCCCTTTATTACCCATTCCCTAGTTTTGCATTACCAACACGGTTATATATAGCTTGACATTTTATATTTTATTTCAAAGTCAGTAGGGCTGCAGTTTTTATTAAGAGATTCTAAGGGGACCACATGGCTTATTTTTCAAAACCGCTTCCCATGCGGTTAGACAGAGTGTTAGGACAACGTCCATGATGGGCGGGGCCTATTTAGCGCTCTCAGGCACGCAGTTTACTCTGACTGAGAAGGCAGCAGGCATTAGCTCCGGTGGGGCCTAAACTTGTGTTCTGTTCACCGGATCGTTGTCGAGTCATTTTGCAGTACCCTGGGGGCAGGTATCATTTTTTCTGTCAAAACATATTTTTTTGGTTAAAATGTCTCTTAGAGGGTAAATTCACCTTTTACTTATAGGGTGCAATAATTTTTGGGCCAATTGAATCTATGTATTTAATTGTGTAGAGCTTTTTAACGGTTTAGGCAGTCTGAGAAAAAATTGTGCGCTTTTTATTTCTTAAAGGCGCAGTACACATTTTTCTAAAAATTGTTTAAATCAATTAATAAGGTGATCTACGACTATTGTGGTTATTTCTAGTCTGTTCCACATGTCTGACATTGAGGAAACTAATTGTTCTATGTGTTTAGAAGCCATTGTGGAACCCCCTCTTACTTTGTGTACCTCTTGTACTGAAAGGGCCTTACAATGTAAAAAGCATATTTTAGGTAATGAAAGTGTGCCTAAGGATGATTCTCAGTCTGAAGAGAATCAGGATATGCCATCTAATTCTCCCCAAGTGTCACAACCTTTAACGCCCACACAAGCGACGCCAAGTACCTCAAGCGTGTCTAATTCTTTTACTCTGCAGGATATGGCTGCAGTTATGTCAACTACCCTTACAGAGGTATTATCTAAGTTACCAATGTTACAGGGTAAACGTAGTAGGTCAGGTATTAATGTGAATACTGAATCCTCTGATGCTTTGTTGGCTATTTCCGATGTACCCTCACAGGGCTCTGAGTTGGGGGTCAGGGAATTGCTGTCTGAGGGAGAACTTTCAGACCCAGGAAGTATGTTACCTCAGACAGATTCGGACGTCATTTTTAAATTTAAGCTTGAACACCTCTGCCTGTGCGGGAGGTTGTAGCGACTCTGGATGATTGTGACCCTATTGTAATACCACCAGAGAAATTGTGTAAAATGAACAAATATCTAGAGGTACCTACTTACACGGATGTTTTTCCGGTTCCTAAAAGAATTTCGAAAATTATAAAAAAGGAATGGGACAGACCGGGTATACCGTTCTCTTCTCCTAATTTCAAGAAAATGTATCCCATATCAGACACCATTCGGGACTCTTGGCAGTCAGTCCCTAAGGTGGAGGGAGCTATTTCTACCCTTGCTAAGTGTACAACTATACCTATTGAAGACAGTTGTGCTTTCAAAGACCCTATGGATAAGAAGTTAGAGGGTCTTCTAAAGAAATGTATTCATCAGGGTTTCCTTTTACAACCAACAGCTTGCATTGTTCCAGTTACTACTGCAGCAGCTTTTTGGTTCGATACTCTAGAAGAGTCTCTGAAGGTTAAGACCCCTTTAGAGGACATTTTAGATAGAATTAAGGCTCTCAAGCTAGCTAATTCATTTATTACAGATGCCGCCTTTCAAATTGCTAAGTTGGTGGGGAAAAATGCAGGATTTGCCATTTTGGCGCGTAGAGCGTTATGGTTAAAATCGTGGTCTGCTGATGTGTCATCTAAATCAAAGCTCTTAGCTATTCCTTTCATAGGGAAGACCCTATTCGGGCCTGAGTTGAAGGAAATAATTTCTGACATTACTGGAGGTAAAGGTCACGCTCTACCTCAGGATAAGTCTGTTAAGATGAGGGGTAAACAAAATAATTTTCGTTCCTTTCGAAATTTTAAAGGAGTACCCTCTGCTTCCTCTTCCTCCACAAAGCAGGAAGGACATTTTGCTCAGTCCAAGTCCGTCTGGAGACCTAACCAGGCTTGGAACAAGGGTAAACAACCCAAGAAGCCCGCTGCTGCTACGAAGACAGCATGAAGGGGCGGCTCCGGGACCGGATCTAGTAGGTGGCAGACTTTCTTTCTTTGCCCAGGCTTGGGCAAGAGATGTTCAGGAACCCTGGGCACTGGAAATCGTGACCCACGGGTATCAACTGGAATTCAAGGATTTTCTCCCAAGAGGGAGATTTCTTCTTTCATGATTGTCTGTAGACCAGATAAAGAGGCGTTCTTACGTTGTGTAAAAGATCTCTCCACTATGGGAGTAATTCGTCCCGTTCCAAGACTAGGACAGGGATTTTACTCAAATCTTTTCGTAGTTCCCAAAAAAGAGGGAACGTTCAGACCTATTTTAGACCTCAAGAGTCCAAACAAGTTTCTCAGAGTTCCATCCTTCAAGATGGAGACCATCCGAACAATTTTACCAATGATCCAGGAGGGTCAATATATGACTACTGTGGACTTGAAGGATGCATACCTTCATATTTCTATTCACAAGGATCATCATCAGTTCGTAAGGTTTGCCTTCCTGGACAAACCTTTTCAGTTTGTGGCTCTTCCCTTCGGGTTGGCCACAGCACCCAGGACCTTCACAAAGGTTCTAGGGTCCCTTCCGGCGGTTCTCAGGCCGCGGGGCATAGCAGTGGTGCCTTATGTGGACGATATTTTGATTCAGGCGTCAACTTATCTGACGAAATCTCATACAGACACAGTTTGTCTTTTCTGAAAACTCACGGATGGAAGGTGAACCTAGAAAAGAGTTCACTAGTTCCACGGACAAGGGTTCCCTTCTTGGGAACTCTGATAGACACGGTAGCCATGAAGATATTTCTGACGGAGATCAGAAAATTAAAAATTCTAAATACTTGCCGAGCCCTTCAGTCCAATACTCGGCCATCAGTAGCTCAGTGTATGGAGGTAATTGGATTAACGGTAGCGGCAATGGACATCATTCTGTTTGCTTGTTTTCATCTCGGTATACAGCATGCACAGCTGCAGTGGTCTAAGGGTTAGTACCACAAATCTCCTTAATTAACTATGGAGACACAGCTCCTGATATTTAGGTGTATTGCACATGTATGGAAGTATAAATTATTTCCTAGCTTCTAAAAATGTTTGGCTACTTTATTTATATTTTATAAACCCTGACATGACATCAGTATTCCAGTATATGATATGTATAACAGTATATGCTTATGTGGCATTTGTAAGCACCATGCATCTGGTCCCTCCCTTTTTGCAGGTACTGATTGTCCTGATTGTGCTGGCTTTTAGTGTGAACATTCAGTACACTGCCCAGGCTGAGTGGGTTAACCTGTGTAATACAATATGTCCTCTTGGAACTTTTACATGTGTTCTCAGATTCCAGTGTGTCTTATGTTAAGGTCACATTTAAGTATTTTAAAAGCCATGTTGGTAATACAATTCTGTATATTTTGTTGAAAAGGATGTGTATAGTGTTTTTACATTTAGCAGAAACATTTTAGTAGTGTTCTTTAAAAAAAAAAAAAAAAAAAAAGTTGTGTTCAAATCAAAGATTAGCTGTAGAATATTATGAAAATGTTTTAAAAATGGTGAACAAATGAAAATGGGTGATGCAGTGACCTTGCAACATATCTGCTTTTCCTTCTAAATACAGGGAGAGTCCACAGCTGCATTAATTACTTGTGGGAATACAGAACCTGGCCACCAGGAGGAGGCAAGGACACCCCAGCCAAAGGCTTAAATACCTCCCTCTCTTTCCTCATCCCCCAGTCATTCTTTGACTTTCATCACAGGAGGTTGGCAGAGAAGTATCGGAAGTTTTTTCCAAGTAGTTTCTTTTGAGAGTTATCTGCCCTTCTGGATGGAACTGGAGTTTTAAGTAGTCTTGTCAGCCCCTCAGTGAGAGCATTGATGAAAGTTAGAATCTGGAGATGCAGGGAGAGTCTTTCTGCGAAACCATCCAGACTCAGATTAACAGCTCCTATTACCAATCAGCGTTCACGAGTTTCACTGCCTGCTTTCTTCACTCAAGTCCATGTAAGAGGCGCTGCTATTATCTGTCACACTTGAAGAACCATGTTGCTGTTCCACGGATTGGATTCCGGTAAGATCTTCATTTTTATACACACATCTTAACGATAGAAGACAGGGTCTCAGTGGGACTCCTTTACCTTTATGGAATCAAGGGTTAATATCTCCTGAGGGGGGTTATTGAACCCTGGGGTCCTTTTTAATCATGTTTTTTATGTGATTTTGACTGCGTATGTGTACAGACACATTTTTAGGCTCATAGGCTGATACGGAACATACAGGTTATAGAGCTGCACAGTTTTATTAAGCTGGCGTGCTTTTACTTAGCAGGGGCGGTCCTGCATGAGGCACCATGTGACTGGGAGTAGTCCCATCTGGTTTCCGATTCCTGGCCGAGTGGCTGTGGAGAAGAGTTAATTTCTCTACCTGTCTAGGTCATAGGAGGTGGTGAGTGCCCCAGCCATTAGGGGTTAAAGATGCAGTTTTTTTGTCTAAAACTCTTAATTAGAATTATGGAGGATTCTGATATGTTAGAGGATTCCTCTCATACAGATTTTGATACCTGCATAAGTTGTGAGGACCGGATAGACCAGCCTGCTCAATTATGTTCCGTATGCCGCAATAGAGTGTTCTCTTCAAACAATGTTAAGATGTTAGACCACTGAGCCATCTACCTCTGAGGATTCAAGTGCCATTACTCTGTCTGAGGGAGACTTTTCTTTTTTTTTTCGCCGGAGGTTACTGCACATTTTCACATGGCCATCTCTATGGCTTTAGCGAGTTTGCCTCTTCCTCCTACGGTCAATCAAAGGGTTAATCCGTGCTCTCATTCACATGGGCCATCATGTAAGATGACCATTGTGCCAGATCAGTTATCGGGGGGGGGGGGGTGCGCGGTTCCTTCTGAGGCTTCAGGGGTAGAACCTCCGGGGTCGCCTGATTTGATTCCTCCGACTGAAGAGTATTTGGCATTTGGATTGGCACGTCTGCGTCTGGATCCTCTTCTTTATCGTCTATATGTATATAGTTATAAAATCCCAGTTCCCAGCTCTATGGGGGGTTTGTGTTATACTCAGACAGGACCTGTTCGTTTTTCACACACTTTTGAAATTCTTTTTTGGGCATTTAACCGATTTCATTTATAATCAGTTTTGGATAGTTTTTGTTTTAAGAGCTTGAGGTTCTTGTGGACACTTCCTTTTGGAGTTTCGTCACTTGGGTTGTTTCTGGTTAAATCGACTTTGATGGTCGTGATTAATGGTCCAAAGGAAGCTTCAAGGTCTCTGTTCGGGGTGATGTTTCCCTCGATTTCATAGAGAAGAATATTTAAGCCTCGGAGCTTATTTTCTTTATTTGTTCTCAGTTTTCCTAGCACTGCTGGAACTTAAGATTATGACTTATGTTTATGACAGACGTATTGTACCCTTGATGACGGGCTGGTCATGTTTTGGGTAATTGTTAAGTCTGTTCGTTCTTCTACTCTAAAGACAAGCTCTTTCTAGTTATTATGGTCCAGGCAGAGCAGTTCCATCTATCCTAGAGGATAGGCAGGACCTGTTGTCTGAGGTCTTCTGGATGGGTACTTGATGCTGGATCATATGGGTACGGAGGTCCTAGAGGCCGTAATTGAGCTTTTCATTCCGTCTTGCTGGACTAGGTTACCTTTGGAGTCTTGTCACTGTAATCTTCGCCGTGTCATTACACTGTTGGTGAAGGGTCTAATAAGGGGAGGGGTTCTAGTCCATTTTTGGGTCCGAGGATTTTATGCAGTTTATTACATCTCTTCTTTCAGAGAGAATTCACGGGTTCTCTCTACCGGGATGTCTTTCCTGGCTAAAGCAGTCCAGTGTAGCCTAATGGTTATCTTTGCGGCTTGTAACTCGGTTGATGGTTCCAATCCAGCTGTTGTTGCTGGATGTCCATTTTAACATTCTTGTTCAATTATTAGAGATCGTTATATTCTGTCGAACCCCTGTTTTGATCCTAAGTTTTGCGATCTGGAGTTTTATGTGGCAGTAGCCTATTTCTAGGTGTTGGATGGCTCCAGAGTCTTGGCAGTTCTGGTTTTACCAGCGTCGGCTAGTAGACTTTTTGGGATTTGCTTCTTCCATTTCCATCGATCAGAGGTGAACCTAGACTGAGTTCTAGTGTGGTGCCATGTTGGATCCTTTGAATGCGGCTTGGTCTTTCAGACAGAAAGGCTCTTTGCTTTACAGCTTACGAAGTTAGATTTTCTTTCAGACAGAAAGCATGCAAAAAAAAAAAATAGGAACTGGAAAAAATAAATATTTTTTGTATAAAAAAGCACATTATTTTTCCAGTTCCTAAATTTTTTTTTTACATTTTTTTTTTTTTTTTTTTTTGCATGCTTTTTTACTCCTTTTTTTTGCTGTCCCAAACTTATAGCTAAATGAAATTACTTTACAAAAATGTCTAAAGAAAATGTTACTTTAAGGAGGAAGCTACATTGTCCCTTGCATTCTGAGTTGAGCACACTTCAGTGTCATTTAGAAGAAAATGTACTGTAAAACTGCTGTGTGCACCCAACAGTGTCATAAAAGTTTTCACTTGACCCCACTTCCTCAATTTTGTCCTAAATCTCTACACAATAAACTGTTTTATCACATGATTTGCTAAAAAAAAAAGAATTATCATGTCACTTTATCAAAGCATGAGACCTGCTGATGAACTTAAAACTAGCTGCAACTGTTCTAAAATAAGTTGTCTACCAAAGGAATGTGTCCACCACGTTACTTCCAGTGGACACATTCAGCTGCTGGAGGCTTGTAGATAGATAGATAACTTGTTTCAAATACTCCCCCCTCAGATTGTTACACAGTGAAGGGACTGGCTGAACTTGTTGATTGAGTATAAGGGGTTAATAGCTGTGCAAGTCGTTGCAGCCGTTGTGTGGTGGTGTACAGATTCTGCCACTCGTCTGGCGCACTTTCTGGTTACAAAATAAGATGACACAGCTTGTTCCGTCTGTTTTGCAACCAGTAACGTGGGCTCAGGAATATGGCACCATATATTTCCTCGACCCGTGTAAATCGGCTGTTTTAAGGAGGTTGGACTTCAAGCGCATGCGCAGTGAGCGCCACAAACCTCAAGCAGCTGATTCACGTCACCGGAAGTGACGTGGTAGACACATTCCTATGCAGTAGACAACTTGTTTTAGAACACAACTTGCAGATTTCTGTACTTTATATAGAAGTGAAATCAAAAAATTTACAAAACGGCTAATCACTAGCCATTAAAGAGACCTTAAACAATGAAAGTGTAATGTAAAATGTTTAATTGTATATAATAAAAAGACTTTAAATATCACTTTCAGAAATGTCCCCTTCCACAAGGAATTGGAAAGACCATAATTACATGGAAGTACAGAGGCTTAACACTGCTATATTCCACACCATATTTGGCTGCACACTCTAGTGACTCCTTTATATTTGACCTTGATTATATACGTTGCTTTGTTCTTTTTGTATCCTATTTTGAAAAGTGCAACTAGGTAGATTCAGTAGCACAAATTCTTGATTGTGGAGCACAGAGAAGGTAGAAACATGTTGGTTTTTTTTGTTTTTTTTAATGTAGCTTGAAAAAAAGCAGATGACAATTTAAAGGGACAGTCTTCTCCAGAATTTTTCATTGTTCGAAAAGATAGATAATCTCTTTTATTACCCATTTCCCAGTTTTGCATAGCTAACACGGTTATATTAATATATATATTTTTACTTCTGTGATTACCTTATCTAAGCCTGCAGACTGCCCCCTTATTTCAGTTCTTTTGACAGACTTGCATTTTAACTAATCAGTGCTGACTCCTAGGCAATCCACAGGAGTGAGCACAATGAGATATAGATAGATATATATATATATATTTATTTAGGGCTGCACGATTAATCGCATATCTGATTTTTAATACCGCGATTTTAAAACAGTGAGGAGTCGTGATTTTTTCCTACATAAAAAATCCCTTTAGAAGTGTCTGAAATGCATTCATTTTTTTTTTTTTTTATTTTTTTTTTTTTTTACCAGCGCCATCTAGTGGTTGCTTTTAGCACACATTTGTAAAATGGCTCTCTTACTTTCACTTTCTGAAGCAGCCGATCA